>NW_027464240.1:0-171030 GCF_050947455.1 Rhinoderma darwinii
TTCTGAACTTTGCTGCCAGCCGCGAAAGCGAAAATAACCAAGATCGAGCGTCTAGGATTTACTTGTCAAAAGCTCGCCTGGGAAACATCCAGAGAAGTCAAAGACAGTGCTTCTATACTAATTGCCAGGCGCTGAGACGAATGCCGCCAAGATCGAGCGTCTAAGACTTACGGTTCAAGAATTAGCCTCAGAAACAGTGGTTCTGAACATGCTGCCAATAGCTCGCCTGGGAAACATCCAGAGAAGTCCAAGATTGTGTTTTTTAGACTGGCTGCCACGAGCTGAAACGAATGCAGCCAAGAGCGAGCGTCTGTGACTTACGGTTCAAGAGTTATTCACAGAAACATGGTTCTGAACTTTGCTGCCAGCCGCGAAAGCGAAAATAACCAAGATCGAGCGTCTAGGATTTACTTGTCAAAAGCTCGCCTGGGAAACATCCAGAGAAGTCAAAGACAGTGCTTCTATACTAATTGCCAGGCGCTGAGACGAATGCCGTCAAGATCGAGCGTCTAAGACTTACGATTCAAGAATTAGCCTCAGAAACAGTGGTTCTGAACATGCTGCCAATAGCTCGCCTGGGAAACATCCAGAGAAGTCCAAGATAGTGTTTTTTAAACTGTCTGCCACGAGCTGAAACGAATGCAGCCAAGAGCGAGCGTCTGTGACTTACGGTTCAAGAGTTATTCACAGAAACATCGTTCTGAACTTTGCTGCCAGCCGCGAAAGCGAAAATAACCAAGATCGAGCGTCTAGGATTTACTTGTCAATAGCTCGCCTGGGAAACATCCAGAGAAGTCAAAGACAGTGCTTCCATACTAATTGCCAGGCGCTGAGACGAATGCCGCCAAGATCTAGCGTCTATGACTTACGGTTCAAGAATTAGCCTCAGAAACAGTGGGAAACAGTGCTTCTATACTAATTGCCGGGGGCTGAGACGAATGCCGCCAAGTGCGAGCGTCTATGACTTACGGTTCAAGAATTAGCCTCAGAAACAGTGGTTCTGAACATGCTGCCAATAGCTCGCCTGGGAAACATCCAGAGAAGTCCAAGATTGTGTTTTTTAGACTGGCTGCCACGAGCTGAAACGAATGCAGCCAAGAGCGAGCGTCTGTGACGTACGGTTCAAGAGTTATTCACAGAAACATGGTTCTGAACTTTGCTGCCAGCCGCGAAAGCGAAAATAACCAAGATCGAGCGTCTAGGATTTACTTGTCAATAGCTCGCCTGGGAAACATCCAGAGAAGTCAAAGACAGTGCTTCTATACTAATTGCCAGGCGCTGAGACGAATGCCGCCAAGATCTAGCGTCTATGACTTACGGTTCAAGAAT
This sequence comes from Rhinoderma darwinii, assembly GCF_050947455.1. Taxonomy (NCBI): domain Eukaryota; kingdom Metazoa; phylum Chordata; class Amphibia; order Anura; family Rhinodermatidae; genus Rhinoderma; species Rhinoderma darwinii. The sequence goes on from NW_027464240.1 coordinate 1,330, forward strand.
TAGCCTCAGAAACAGTGGGAAACAGTGCTTCTATACTAATTGCCAGGCGCTGAGACGAATGCCGCCAAGATCTAGCGTCTAAGACTTACGGTTCAAGAATTAGCCTCAGAAACAGTGGTTCTGAACATGCTGCCAATAGCTCGCCTGGGAAATATCCAGAGAAGTCCAAGTTAGTGTTTTTTAGACTGGCTGCCACGAGCTGAAACGAATGCAGCCAAGAGCGAGCGTCTGTGACTTACGGTTCAAGAGTTATTCACAGAAACATGGTTCTGAACTTTGCTGCCAGCCGCGAAAGCGAAAATAACCAAGATCGAGCGTCTAGGATTTACTTGTCAATAGCTCGCCTGGGAAACATCCAGAGAAGTCAAAGACAGTGCTTCTATACTAATTGCCAGGCGCTGAGACGAATGCCGCCAAGATCTAGCGTCTATGACTTACGGTTCAAGAATTAGCCTCAGAAACAGTGGGAAACAGTGCTTCTATACTAATTGCCAGGGGCTGAGACGAATGCCGCCAAGTGCGAGCGTCTATGACTTACGGTTCAAGAATTAGCCTCAGAAACAGTGGTTCTGAACATGCTGCCAATAGCTCGCCTTGGAAACATCCAGAGAAGTCCAAGATTGTGTTTTTTAGACTGGCTGCCACGAGCTGAAACGAATGCAGCCAAGAGCGAGCGTCTGTGACTTACGGTTCAAAAGTTATTCACAGAAACATGGTTCTGAACTTTGCTGCCAGCCGCGAAAGCGAAAATAACCAAGATCGAGCGTCTAGGATTTACTTGTCAAAAGCTCGCCTGGGAAACATCCAGAGAAGTCAAAGACAGTGCTTCTATACTAATTGCCAGGCGCTGAGACGAATGCCGCCAAGATCGAGCGTCTAAGACTTACGGTTCAAGAATTAGCCTCAGAAACAGTGGTTCTGAACATGCTGCCAATAGCTCGCCTGGGAAACATCCAGAGAAGTCCAAGATTGTGTTTTTTAGACTGGCTGCCACGAGCTGAAACGAATGCAGCCAAGAGCGAGCGTCTGTGACTTACGGTTCAAGAGTTATTCACAGAAACATGGTTCTGAACTTTGCTGCCAGCCGCGAAAGCGAAAATAACCAAGATCGAGCGTCTAGGATTTACTTGTCAAAAGCTCGCCTGGGAAACATCCAGAGAAGTCAAAGACAGTGCTTCTATACTAATTGCCAGGCGCTGAGACGAATGCCGTCAAGATCGAGCGTCTAAGACTTACGATTCAAGAATTAGCCTCAGAAACAGTGGTTCTGAACATGCTGCCAATAGCTCGCCTGGGAAACATCCAGAGAAGTCCAAGATAGTGTTTTTTAAACTGTCTGCCACGAGCTGAAACGAATGCAGCCAAGAGCGAGCGTCTGTGACTTACGGTTCAAGAGTTATTCACAGAAACATCGTTCTGAACTTTGCTGCCAGCCGCGAAAGCGAATATAACCAAGATCGAGCGTCTAGGATTTACTTGTCAATAGCTCGCCTGGGAAACATCCAGAGAAGTCAAAGACAGTGCTTCCATACTAATTGCCAGGCGCTGAGACGAATGCCGCCAAGATCTAGCGTCTATGACTTACGGTTCAAGAATTAGCCTCAGAAACAGTGGGAAACAGTGCTTCTATACTAATTGCCGGGGGCTGAGACGAATGCCGCCAAGTGCGAGCGTCTATGACTTACGGTTCAAGAATTAGCCTCAGAAACAGTGGTTCTGAACATGCTGCCAATAGCTCGCCTGGGAAACATCCAGAGAAGTCCAAGATTGTGTTTTTTAGACTGGCTGCCACGAGCTGAAACGAATGCAGCCAAGAGCGAGCGTCTGTGACGTACGGTTCATGAGTTATTCACAGAAACATGGTTCTGAACTTTGCTGCCAGCCGCGAAAGCGAAAATAACCAAGATCGAGCGTCTAGGATTTACTTGTCAATAGCTCGCCTGGGAAACATCCAGAGAAGTCAAAGACAGTGCTTCTATACTAATTGCCAGGCGCTGAGACGAATGCCGCCAAGATCTAGCGTCTATGACTTACGGTTCAAGAATTAGCCTCAGAAACAGTGGGAAACAGTGCTTCTATACTAATTGCCAGGGGCTGAGACGAATGCCGCCAAGTGCGAGCGTCTATGACTTACGGTTCAAGAATTAGCCTCAGAAACAGTGGTTCTGAACATGCTGCCAATAGCTCGTCTGGGAAACATCCAGAGAAGTCCAAGATTGTGTTTTTTAGACTGGCTGCCACGAGCTGAAACGAATGCAGCCAAGAGCGAGCGTCTGTGACGTACGGTTCAAGAGTTATTCACAGAAACATGGTTCTGAACTTTGCTGCCAGCCGCGAAAGCGAAAATAACCAAGATCGAGCGTCTAGGATTTACTTGTCAATAGCTCGCCTGGGAAACATCCAGAGAAGTCAAAGACAGTGCTTCTATACTAATTGCCAGGCGCCGAGACGAATGCCGCCAAGATCTAGCGTCTATGACTTACGGTTCAAGAATTAGCCTCAGAAACAGTGGGAAACAGTGCTTCTATACTAATTGCCAGGCGCTGAGACGAATGCCGCCAAGATCTAGCGTCTAAGACTTACGGTTCAAGAATTAGCCTCAGAAACAGTGGTTCTGAACATGCTGCCAATAGCTCGCCTGGGAAATATCCAGAGAAGTCCAAGTTAGTGTTTTTTAGACTGGCTGCCACGAGCTGAAACGAATGCAGCCAAGAGCGAGCGTCTGTGACTTACGGTTCAAGAGTTATTCACAGAAACATGGTTCTGAACTTTGCTGCCAGCCGCGAAAGCGAAAATAACCAAGATCGAGCGTCTAGGATTTACTTGTCAATAGCTCGCCTGGGAAACATCCAGAGAAGTCAAAGACAGTGCCTCTATACTAATTGCCAGGCGCTGAGACGAATGCCGCCAAGATCTAGCGTCTATGACTTACGGTTCAAGAATTAGCCTCAGAAACAGTGGGAAACAGTGCTTCTATACTAATTGCCAGGCGCTGAGACGAATGCCGCCAAGATCTAGCGTCTAAGACTTACGGTTCAAGAATTAGCCTCAGAAACAGTGGTTCTGAACATGCTGCCAATAGCTCGCCTGGGAAATATCCAGAGAAGTCCAAGTTAGTGTTTTTTAGACTGGCTGCCACGAGCTGAAACGAATGCAGCCAAGAGCGAGCGTCTGTGACTTACGGTTCAAGAGTTATTCACAGAAACATGGTTCTGAACTTTGCTGCCAGCCGCGAAAGCGAAAATAACCAAGATCGAGCGTCTAGGATTTACTTGTCAATAGCTCGCCTGGGAAACATCCAGAGAAGTCAAAGACAGTGCTTCTATACTAATTGCCAGGCGCTGAGACGAATGCCGCCAAGATCTAGCGTCTATGACTTACGGTTCAAGAATTAGCCTCAGAAACAGTGGGAAACTGTGCTTCTATACTAATTGCCAGGGGCTGAGACGAATGCCGCCAAGTGCGAGCGTCTATGACTTACGGTTCAAGAATTAGCCTCAGAAACAGTGGTTCTGAACATGCTGCCAATAGCTCGCCTGGGAAACATCCAGAGAAGTCCAAGATTGTGTTTTTTAGACTGGCTGCCACGAGCTGAAACGAATGCAGCCAAGAGCGAGCGTCTGTGACTTACGGTTCAAAAGTTATTCACAGAAACATGGTTCTGAACTTTGCTGCCAGCCGCGAAAGCGAAAATAACCAAGATCGAGCGTCTAGGATTTACTTGTCAAAAGCTCGCCTGGGAAACATCCAGAGAAGTCAAAGACAGTGCTTCTATACTAATTGCCAGGCGCTGAGACGAATGCCGCCAAGATCTAGCGTCTATGACTTACGGTTCAAGAATTAGCCTCAGAAACAGTGGGAAACAGTGCTTCTATACTAATTGCCAGGCGCTGAGACGAATGCCGCCAAGATCGAGCGTCTATGACACGGTTCAAGAATTAGCTTCAGAAACAGTGGTTCTGAACATGCTGCCAATAGCTCGCCTGGGAAACATCCAGAGAAGTCCAAGATATTGTTTTTTAGACTGGCTGCCACGAGCTGCAACGAATGCAGCCAAGAGCGAGCGTCTGTGACTTACGGTTCAAAAGTTATTCACAGAAACATGGTTCTGAACTTTGCTGCCAGCCGCGAAAGCGAAAATAACCAAGATCGAGCGTCTAGGATTTACTTGTCAATAGCTCGCCTGGGAAACATCCAGAGAAGTCAAAGACAGTGCTTCTATACTAATTGCCAGGCGCTGAGACGAATGCCGCCAAGATCTAGCGTCTATGACTTACGGTTCAAGAATTAGCCTCAGAAACAGTGGGAAACAGTGCTTCTATACTAATTGCCAGGCGCTGAGACGAATGCCGCCAAGATCGAGTGTCTATGACTTACGGTTCAAGAATTAGCCTCAGAAACAGTGGTTCTGAACATGCTGCCAATAGCTCGCCTGGGAAACATCCAGAGAAGTCCAAGATTGTGTTTTTTAGACTGGCTGCCACGAGCTGAAACGAATGCAGCCAAGAGCGAGCGTCTGTGACTTACGGTTCAAAAGTTATTCACAGAAACATGGTTCTGAACTTTGCTGCCAGCCGCGAAAGCGAAAATAACCAAGATCGAGCGTCTAGGATTTACTTGTCAAAAGCTCGCCTGGGAAACATCCAGAGAAGTCAAAGACAGTGCTTCTATACTAATTGCCAGGCGCTGAGACGAATGCCGCCAAGATCGAGCGTCTAAGACTTACGGTTCAAGAATTAGCCTCAGAAACAGTGGTTCTGAACATGCTGCCAATAGCTCGCCTGGGAAACATCCAGAGAAGTCCAAGATAGTGTTTTTTAAACTGGCTGCCACGAGCTGAAACGAATGCAGCCAAGAGCGAGCGTCTGTGACTTACGGTTCAAGAATTAGCCTCAGAAACAGTGGGAAACAGTGCTTCTATACTAATTGCCAGGCGCTGAGACGAATGCCGCCAAGATCGAGCGTCTATGACACGGTTCAAGAATTAGCTTCAGAAACAGTGGTTCTGAACATGCTGCCAATAGCTCGCCTGGGAAACATCCAGAGAAGTCCAAGATAGTGTTTTTTAGACTGGCTGCCACGAGCTGCAACGAATGCAGCCAAGAGCGAGCGTCTGTGACTTACGGTTCAAAAGTTATTCACAGAAACATGGTTCTGAACTTTGCTGCCAGCCGCGAAAGCGAAAATAACCAAGATCGAGCGTCTAGGATTTACTTGTCAATAGCTCGCCTGGGAAACATCCAGAGAAGTCAAAGACAGTGCTTCTATACTAATTGCCAGGCGCTGAGACGAATGCCGCCAAGATCTAGCGTCTATGACTTACGGTTCAAGAATTAGCCTCAGAAACAGTGGGAAACAGTGCTTCTATACTAATTGCCAGGCGCTGAGACGAATGCCGCCAAGATCGAGCGTCTATGACTTACGGTTCAAGAATTAGCCTCAGAAACAGTGGTTCTGAACATGCTGCCAATAGCTCGCCTGGGAAACATCCAGAGAAGTCCAAGATTGTGTTTTTTAGACTGGCTGCCACGAGCTGAAACGAATGCAGCCAAGAGCGAGCGTCTGTGACTTACGGTTCAAAAGTTATTCACAGAAACATGGTTCTGAACTTTGCTGCCAGCCGCGAAAGCGAAAATAACCAAGATCGAGCGTCTAGGATTTACTTGTCAAAAGCTCGCCTGGGAAACATCCAGAGAAGTCAAAGACAGTGCTTCTATACTAATTGCCAGGCGCTGAGACGAATGCCGCCAAGATCGAGCGTCTAAGACTTACGGTTCAAGAATTAGCCTCAGAAACAGTGGTTCTGAACATGCTGCCAATAGCTCGCCTGGGAAACATCCAGAGAAGTCCAAGATAGTGTTTTTTAAACTGGCTGCCACGAGCTGAAACGAATGCAGCCAAGAGCGAGCGTCTGTGACTTACGGTTCAAAAGTTATTCACAGAAACATGGTTCTGAACTTTGCTGCCAGCCGCGAAAGCGAAAATAACCAAGATCGAGCGTCTAGGATTTACTTGTCAAAAGCTCGCCTGGGAAACATCCAGAGAAGTCAAAGACAGTGCTTCTATACTAATTGCCAGGCGCTGAGACGAATGCCGCCAAGATCTAGCGTCTATGACTTACGGTTCAAGAATTAGCCTCAGAAACAGTGGGAAACAGTGCTTCTATACTAATTGCCAGGGGCTGAGACGAATGCCGCCAAGTGCGAGCGTCTATGACTTACGGTTCAAGAATTAGCCTCAGAAACAGTGGTTCTGAACATGCTGCCAATAGCTCGCCTGGGAAACATCCAGAGAAGTCCAAGATTGTGTTTTTTAGACTGGCTGCCACGAGCTGAAACGAATGCAGCCAAGAGCGAGCGTCTGTGACGTACGGTTCAAGAGTTATTCACAGAAACATGGTTCTGAACTTTGCTGCCAGCCGCGAAAGCGAAAATAACCAAGATCGAGCGTCTAGGATTTACTTGTCAATAGCTCGCCTGGGAAACATCCAGAGAAGTCAAAGACAGTGCTTCTATACTAATTGCCAGGCGCTGAGACGAATGCCGCCAAGATCTAGCGTCTATGACTTACGGTTCAAGAATTAGCCTCAGAAACAGTGGGAAACAGTGCTTCTATACTAATTGCCAGGGGCTGAGACGAATGCCGCCAAGTGCGAGCGTCTATGACTTACGGTTCAAGAATTAGCCTCAGAAACAGTGGTTCTGAACATGCTGCCAATAGCTCGCCTGGGAAACATCCAGAGAAGTCCAAGATTGTGTTTTTTAGACTGGCTGCCACGAGCTGAAACGAATGCAGCCAAGAGCGAGCGTCTGTGACTTACGGTTCAAAAGTTATTCACAGAAACATGGTTCTGAACTTTGCTGCCAGCCGCGAAAGCGAAAATAACCAAGATCGAGCGTCTAGGATTTACTTGTCAAAAGCTCGCCTGGGAAACATCCAGAGAAGTCAAAGACAGTGCTTCTATACTAATTGCCAGGCGCTGAGACGAATGCCGCCAAGATCGAGCGTCTAAGACTTACGGTTCAAGAATTAGCCTCAGAAACAGTGGTTCTGAACATGCTGCCAATCGCTCGCCTGGGAAACATCCAGAGAAGTCCAAGATTGTGTTTTTTAGACTGGCTGCCACGAGCTGAAACGAATGCAGCCAAGAGCGAGCGTCTGTGACTTACGGTTCAAGAGTTATTCACAGAAACATGGTTCTGAACTTTGCTGCCAGCCGCGAAAGCGAAAATAACTAAGATCGAGCGTCTAGGATTTACTTGTCAAAAGCTCGCCTGGGAAACATCCAGAGAAGTCAAAGACAGTGCTTCTATACTAATTGCCAGGCGCTGAGACGAATGCCGTCAAGATCGAGCGTCTAAGACTTACGATTCAAGAATTAGCCTCAGAAACAGTGGTTCTGAACATGCTGCCAATAGCTCGCCTGGGAAACATCCAGAGAAGTCCAAGATTGTGTTTTTTAGACTGGCTGCCACGAGCTGAAACGAATGCAGCCAAGAGCGAGCGTCTGTGACTTACGGTTCAAAAGTTATTCACAGAAACATGGTTCTGAACTTTGCTGCCAGCCGCGAAAGCGAATATAACCAAGATCGAGCGTCTAGGATTTACTTGTCAATAGCTCGCCTGGGAAACATCCAGAGAAGTCAAAGACAGTGCTTCTATACTAATTGCCAGGCGCTGAGACGAATGCCGCCAAGATCTAGCGTCTATGACTTACGGTTCAAGAATTAGCCTCAGAAACAGTGGGAAACAGTGCTTCTATACTAATTGCCAGGCGCTGAGACGAATGCCGCCAAGATCGAGCGTCTAAGACTTACGGTTCAAGAATTAGCCTCAGAAACAGTGGTTCTGAACATGCTGCCAATAGCTCGCCTGGGAAACATCCAGAGAAGTCCAAGATTGTGTTTTTTAGACTGGCTGCCACGAGCTGAAACGAATGCAGCCAAGAGCGAGCGTCTGTGACTTACCGTTCAAAAGTTATTCACAGAAACATGGTTCTGAACTTTGCTGCCAGCCGCGAAAGCGAAAATAACCAAGATCGAGCGTCTAGGATTTACTTGTCAAAAGCTCGCCTGGGAAACATCCAGAGAAGTCAAAGACAGTGCTTTTATACTAATTGCCAGGCGCTGAGACGAATGCCGCCAAGATCTAGCGTCTATGACTTACGGTTCAAGAATTAGCCTCAGAAACAGTGGGAAACTGTGCTTCTATACTAATTGCCAGGGGCTGAGACGAATGCCGCCAAGTGCGAGCGTCTATGACTTACGGTTCAAGAATTAGCCTCAGAAACAGTGGTTCTGAACATGCTGCCAATAGCTCGCCTGGGAAACATCCAGAGAAGTCCAAGATTGTGTTTTTTAGACTGGCTGCCACGAGCTGAAACGAATGCAGCCAAGAGCGAGCGTCTGTGACGTACGGTTCAAGAGTTATTCACAGAAACATGGTTCTGAACTTTGCTGCCAGCCGCGAAAGCGAAAATAACCAAGATCGAGCGTCTAGGATTTACTTGTCATTAGCTCGCCTGGGAAACATCCAGAGAAGTCAAAGACAGTGCTTCTATACTAATTGCCAGGCGCTGAGACGAATGCCACCAAGATCGAGCGTCTATGACTTACGGTTCAAGAATAAGCCTCAGAAACAGTGGTTCTGAACATGCTGCCAATAGCTCGCCTGGGAAACATCCAGAGAAGTCCAAGATTGTGTTTTTTAGACTGGCTGCCACGAGCTGAAACGAATGCAGCCAAGAGCGAGCGTCTGTGACTTACGGTTCAAGAGTTATTCACAGAAACATGGTTCTGAACTTTGCTGCCAGCCGCGAAAGCGAAAATAACCAAGATCGAGCGTCTAGGATTTACTTGTCAAAAGCTCGCCTGGGAAACATCCAGAGAAGTCAAAGACAGTGCTTCTATACTAATTGCCAGGCGCTGAGACGAATGCCGCCAAGATCTAGCGTCTATGACTTACGGTTCAAGAATTAGCCTCAGAAACAGTGGGAAACTGTGCTTCTATACTAATTGCCAGGGGCTGAGACGAATGCCGCCAAGTGCGAGCGTCTATGACTTACGGTTCAAGAATTAGCCTCAGAAACAGTGGTTCTGAACATGCTGCCAATAGCTCGCCTGGGAAACATCCAGAGAAGTCCAAGATTGTGTTTTTTAGACTGGCTGCCACGAGCTGAAACGAATGCAGCCAAGAGCGAGCGTCTGTGACTTACGGTTCAAAAGTTATTCACAGAAACATGGTTCTGAACTTTGCTGCCAGCCGCGAAAGCGAAAATAACCAAGATCGAGCGTCTAGGATTTACTTGTCAAAAGCTCGCCTGGGAAACATCCAGAGAAGTCAAAGACAGTGCTTCTATACTAATTGCCAGGCGCTGAGACGAATGCCGCCAAGATCTAGCGTCTATGACTTACGGTTCAAGAATTAGCCTCAGAAACAGTGGGAAACTGTGCTTCTATACTAATTGCCAGGGGCTGAGACGAATGCCGCCAAGTGCGAGCGTCTATGACTTACGGTTCAAGAATTAGCCTCAGAAACAGTGGTTCTGAACATGCTGCCAATAGCTCGCCTGGGAAACATCCAGAGAAGTCCAAGATTGTGTTTTTTAGACTGGCTGCCACGAGCTGAAACGAATGCAGCCAAGAGCGAGCGTCTGTGACTTACGGTTCAAGAATTAGCCTCAGAAACAGTGGTTCTGAACATGCTGCCAATAGCTCGCCTGGGAAACATCCAGAGAAGTCCAAGATTGTGTTTTTTAGACTGGCTGCCACGAGCTGAAACGAATGCAGCCAAGAGCGAGCGTCTGTGACGTACGGTTCAAGAGTTATTCACAGAAACATGGTTCTGAACTTTGCTGCCAGCCGCGAAAGCGAAAATAACCAAGATCGAGCGTCTAGGATTTACTTGTCATTAGCTCGCCTGGGAAACATCCAGAGAAGTCAAAGACAGTGCTTCTATACTAATTGCCAGGCGCTGAGACGAATGCCGCCAAGAGCGAGCGTCTATGACTTACGGTTCAAGAATTAGCCTCAGAAACAGTGGTTCTGAACATGCTGCCAATAGCTCGCCTGGGAAACATCCAGAGAAGTCCAAGATAGTGTTTGTTAGACTGGCTGCCACGATCTGAAACGAATGCAGCCAAGAGCGAGCGTCTGTGACTTACGGTTCAAGAGTTATTCACAGAAACATGGTTCTGAACTTTGCTGCCAGCCGCGAAAGCGAAAATAACCAAGATCGAGCGTCTAGGATTTACTTGTCAATAGCTCGCCTGGGAAACATCCAGAGAAGTCAAAGACAGTGCTTCTATACTAATTGCCAGGCGCTGAGACGAATGCCGCCAAGATCTAGCGTCTATGACTTACGGTTCAAGTATTAGCCTCAGAAACAGTGGGAAACAGTGCTTCTATACTAATTGCCAGGCGCTGAGACGAATGCCACCAAGATCGAGCGTCTATGACTTACGGTTCAAGAATAAGCCTCAGAAACAGTGGTTCTGAACATGCTGCCAATAGCTCGCCTGGGAAACATCCAGAGAAGTCCAAGATTGTGTTTTTTAGACTGGCTGCCACGAGCTGAAACGAATGCAGCCAAGAGCGAGCGTCTGTGACTTACGGTTCAAGAGTTATTCACAGAAACATGGTTCTGAACTTTGCTGCCAGCCGCGAAAGCGAAAATAACCAAGATCGAGCGTCTAGGATTTACTTGTCAAAAGCTCGCCTGGGAAACATCCAGAGAAGTCAAAGACAGTGCTTCTATACTAATTGCCAGGCGCTGAGACGAATGCCGCCAAGATCTAGCGTCTATGACTTACGGTTCAAGAATTAGCCTCAGAAACAGTGGGAAACTGTGCTTCTATACTAATTGCCAGGGGCTGAGACGAATGCCGCCAAGTGCGAGCGTCTATGACTTACGGTTCAAGAATTAGCCTCAGAAACAGTGGTTCTGAACATGCTGCCAATAGCTCGCCTGGGAAACATCCAGAGAAGTCCAAGATTGTGTTTTTTAGACTGGCTGCCACGAGCTGAAACGAATGCAGCCAAGAGCGAGCGTCTGTGACTTACGGTTCAAAAGTTATTCACAGAAACATGGTTCTGAACTTTGCTGCCAGCCGCGAAAGCGAAAATAACCAAGATCGAGCGTCTAGGATTTACTTGTCAAAAGCTCGCCTGGGAAACATCCAGAGAAGTCAAAGACAGTGCTTCTATACTAATTGCCAGGCGCTGAGACGAATGCCGCCAAGATCTAGCGTCTATGACTTACGGTTCAAGAATTAGCCTCAGAAACAGTGGGAAACTGTGCTTCTATACTAATTGCCAGGGGCTGAGACGAATGCCGCCAAGTGCGAGCGTCTATGACTTACGGTTCAAGAATTAGCCTCAGAAACAGTGGTTCTGAACATGCTGCCAATAGCTCGCCTGGGAAACATCCAGAGAAGTCCAAGATTGTGTTTTTTAGACTGGCTGCCACGAGCTGAAACGAATGCAGCCAAGAGCGAGCGTCTGTGACTTACGGTTCAAGAATTAGCCTCAGAAACAGTGGTTCTGAACATGCTGCCAATAGCTCGCCTGGGAAACATCCAGAGAAGTCCAAGATTGTGTTTTTTAGACTGGCTGCCACGAGCTGAAACGAATGCAGCCAAGAGCGAGCGTCTGTGACGTACGGTTCAAGAGTTATTCACAGAAACATGGTTCTGAACTTTGCTGCCAGCCGCGAAAGCGAAAATAACCAAGATCGAGCGTCTAGGATTTACTTGTCATTAGCTCGCCTGGGAAACATCCAGAGAAGTCAAAGACAGTGCTTCTATACTAATTGCCAGGCGCTGAGACGAATGCCGCCAAGAGCGAGCGTCTATGACTTACGGTTCAAGAATTAGCCTCAGAAACAGTGGTTCTGAACATGCTGCCAATAGCTCGCCTGGGAAACATCCAGAGAAGTCCAAGATAGTGTTTGTTAGACTGGCTGCCACGATCTGAAACGAATGCAGCCAAGAGCGAGCGTCTGTGACTTACGGTTCAAGAGTTATTCACAGAAACATGGTTCTGAACTTTGCTGCCAGCCGCGAAAGCGAAAATAACCAAGATCGAGCGTCTAGGATTTACTTGTCAATAGCTCGCCTGGGAAACATCCAGAGAAGTCAAAGACAGTGCTTCTATACTAATTGCCAGGCGCTGAGACGAATGCCGCCAAGATCTAGCGTCTATGACTTACGGTTCAAGTATTAGCCTCAGAAACAGTGGGAAACAGTGCTTCTATACTAATTGCCAGGCGCTGAGACGAATGCCACCAAGATCGAGCGTCTATGACTTACGGTTCAAGAATAAGCCTCAGAAACAGTGGTTCTGAACATGCTGCCAATAGCTCGCCTGGGAAACATCCAGAGAAGTCCAAGATTGTGTTTTTTAGACTGGCTGCCACGAGCTGAAACGAATGCAGCCAAGAGCGAGCGTCTGTGACTTACGGTTCAAAAGTTATTCACAGAAACATGGTTCTGAACTTTGCTGCCAGCCGCGAAAGCGAAAATAACCAAGATCGAGCGTCTAGGATTTACTTGTCAAAAGCTCGCCTGGGAAACATCCAGAGAAGTCAAAGACAGTGCTTCTATACTAACTGCCAGGCGCTGAGACGAATGCCGCCAAGATCTAGCGTCTATGACTTACGGTTCAAGAATTAGCCTCAGAAACAGTGGGAAACTGTGCTTCTATACTAATTGCCAGGGGCTGAGACGAATGCCGCCAAGTGCGAGCGTCTATGACTTACGGTTCAAGAATTAGCCTCAGAAACAGTGGTTCTGAACATGCTGCCAATAGCTCGCCTGGGAAACATCCAGAGAAGTCCAAGATTGTGTTTTTTAGACTGGCTGCCACGAGCTGAAACGAATGCAGCCAAGAGCGAGCGTCTGTGACTTACGGTTCAAGAATTAGCCTCAGAAACAGTGGTTCTGAACATGCTGCCAATAGCTCGCCTGGGAAACATCCAGAGAAGTCCAAGATTGTGTTTTTTAGACTGGCTGCCACGAGCTGAAACGAATGCAGCCAAGAGCGAGCGTCTGTGACGTACGGTTCAAGAGTTATTCACAGAAACATGGTTCTGAACTTTGCTGCCAGCCGCGAAAGCGAAAATAACCAAGATCGAGCGTCTAGGATTTACTTGTCATTAGCTCGCCTGGGAAACATCCAGAGAAGTCAAAGACAGTGCTTCTATACTAATTGCCAGGCGCTGAGACGAATGCCGCCAAGAGCGAGCGTCTATGACTTACGGTTCAAGAATTAGCCTCAGAAACAGTGGTTCTGAACATGCTGCCAATAGCTCGCCTGGGAAACATCCAGAGAAGTCCAAGATAGTGTTTGTTAGACTGGCTGCCACGATCTGAAACGAATGCAGCCAAGAGCGAGCGTCTGTGACTTACGGTTCAAGAGTTATTCACAGAAACATGGTTCTGAACTTTGCTGCCAGCCGCGAAAGCGAAAATAACCAAGATCGAGCGTCTAGGATTTACTTGTCAATAGCTCGCCTGGGAAACATCCAGAGAAGTCAAAGACAGTGCTTCTATACTAATTGCCAGGCGCTGAGACGAATGCCGCCAAGATCTAGCGTCTATGACTTACGGTTCAAGTATTAGCCTCAGAAACAGTGGGAAACAGTGCTTCTATACTAATTGCCAGGCGCTGAGACGAATGCCACCAAGATCGAGCGTCTATGACTTACGGTTCAAGAATAAGCCTCAGAAACAGTGGTTCTGAACATGCTGCCAATAGCTCGCCTGGGAAACATCCAGAGAAGTCCAAGATTGTGTTTTTTAGACTGGCTGCCACGAGCTGAAACGAATGCAGCCAAGAGCGAGCGTCTGTGACTTACGGTTCAAGAGTTATTCACAGAAACATGGTTCTGAACTTTGCTGCCAGCCGCGAAAGCGAAAATAACCAAGATCGAGCGTCTAGGATTTACTTGTCAAAAGCTCGCCTGGGAAACATCCAGAGAAGTCAAAGACAGTGCTTCTATACTAATTGCCAGGCGCTGAGACGAATGCCGCCAAGATCTAGCGTCTATGACTTACGGTTCAAGAATTAGCCTCAGAAACAGTGGGAAACTGTGCTTCTATACTAATTGCCAGGGGCTGAGACGAATGCCGCCAAGTGCGAGCGTCTATGACTTACGGTTCAAGAATTAGCCTCAGAAACAGTGGTTCTGAACATGCTGCCAATAGCTCGCCTGGGAAACATCCAGAGAAGTCCAAGATTGTGTTTTTTAGACTGGCTGCCACGAGCTGAAACGAATGCAGCCAAGAGCGAGCGTCTGTGACTTACGGTTCAAAAGTTATTCACAGAAACATGGTTCTGAACTTTGCTGCCAGCCGCGAAAGCGAAAATAACCAAGATCGAGCGTCTAGGATTTACTTGTCAAAAGCTCGCCTGGGAAACATCCAGAGAAGTCAAAGACAGTGCTTCTATACTAATTGCCAGGCGCTGAGACGAATGCCGCCAAGATCTAGCGTCTATGACTTACGGTTCAAGAATTAGCCTCAGAAACAGTGGGAAACTGTGCTTCTATACTAATTGCCAGGGGCTGAGACGAATGCCGCCAAGTGCGAGCGTCTATGACTTACGGTTCAAGAATTAGCCTCAGAAACAGTGGTTCTGAACATGCTGCCAATAGCTCGCCTGGGAAACATCCAGAGAAGTCCAAGATTGTGTTTTTTAGACTGGCTGCCACGAGCTGAAACGAATGCAGCCAAGAGCGAGCGTCTGTGACTTACGGTTCAAAAGTTATTCACAGAAACATGGTTCTGAACTTTGCTGCCAGCCGCGAAAGCGAAAATAACCAAGATCGAGCGTCTAGGATTTACTTGTCAAAAGCTCGCCTGGGAAACATCCAGAGAAGTCAAAGACAGTGCTTCTATACTAATTGCCAGGCGCTGAGACGAATGCCGCCAAGATATAGCGTCTATGACTTACGGTTCAAGAATTAGCCTCAGAAACAGTGGGAAACAGTGCTTCTATACTAATTGCCAGGCGCTGAGACGAATGCCGCCAAGATCGAGCGTCTATGACACGGTTCAAGAATTAGCTTCAGAAACAGTGGTTCTGAACATGCTGCCAATAGCTCGCCTGGGAAACATCCAGAGAAGTCCAAGATTGTGTTTTTTAGACTGGCTGCCACGAGCTGAAACGAATGCAGCCAAGAGCGAGCGTCTGTGACGTACGGTTCAAGAGTTATTCACAGAAACATGGTTCTGAACTTTGCTGCCAGCCGCGAAAGCGAAAATAACCAAGATCGAGCGTCTAGGATTTACTTGTCATTAGCTCGCCTGGGAAACATCCAGAGAAGTCAAAGACAGTGCTTCTATACTAATTGCCAGGCGCTGAGACGAATGCCGCCAAGAGCGAGCGTCTATGACTTACGGTTCAAGAATTAGCCTCAGAAACAGTGGTTCTGAACATGCTGCCAATAGCTCGACTGGGAAACATCCAGAGAAGTCCAAGATAGTGTTTTTTAGACTGGCTGCCACGATCTGAAACGAATGCAGCCAAGAGCGAGCGTCTGTGACTTACGGTTCAAGAGTTATTCACAGAAACATGGTTCTGAACTTTGCTGCCAGCCGCGAAAGCGAAAATAACCAAGATCGAGCGTCTAGGATTTACTTGTCAATAGCTCGCCTGGGAAACATCCAGAGAAGTCAAAGACAGTGCTTCTATACTAATTGCCAGGCGCTGAGACGAATGCCGCCAAGATCTAGCGTCTATGACTTACGGTTCAAGTATTAGCCTCAGAAACAGTGGGAAACAGTGCTTCTATACTAATTGCCAGGCGCTGAGACGAATGCCACCAAGATCGAGCGTCTATGACTTACGGTTCAAGAATAAGCCTCAGAAACAGTGGTTCTGAACATGCTGCCAATAGCTCGCCTGGGAAACATCCAGAGAAGTCCAAGATTGTGTTTTTTAGACTGGCTGCCACGAGCTGAAACGAATGCAGCCAAGAGCGAGCGTCTGTGACTTACGGTTCAAGAGTTATTCACAGAAACATGGTTCTGAACTTTGCTGCCAGCCGCGAAAGCGAAAATAACCAAGATCGAGCGTCTAGGATTTACTTGTCAAAAGCTCGCCTGGGAAACATCCAGAGAAGTCAAAGACAGTGCTTCTATACTAATTGCCAGGCGCTGAGACGAATGCCGCCAAGATCTAGCGTCTATGACTTACGGTTCAAGAATTAGCCTCAGAAACAGTGGGAAACTGTGCTTCTATACTAATTGCCAGGGGCTGAGACGAATGCCGCCAAGTGCGAGCGTCTATGACTTACGGTTCAAGAATTAGCCTCAGAAACAGTGGTTCTGAACATGCTGCCAATAGCTCGCCTGGGAAACATCCAGAGAAGTCCAAGATTGTGTTTTTTAGACTGGCTGCCACGAGCTGAAACGAATGCAGCCAAGAGCGAGCGTCTGTGACTTACGGTTCAAAAGTTATTCACAGAAACATGGTTCTGAACTTTGCTGCCAGCCGCGAAAGCGAAAATAACCAAGATCGAGCGTCTAGGATTTACTTGTCAAAAGCTCGCCTGGGAAACATCCAGAGAAGTCAAAGACAGTGCTTCTATACTAATTGCCAGGCGCTGAGACGAATGCCGCCAAGATCGAGCGTCTAAGACTTACGGTTCAAGAATTAGCCTCAGAAACAGTGGTTCTGAACATGCTGCCAATAGCTCGCCTGGGAAACATCCAGAGAAGTCCAAGATAGTGTTTTTTAAACTGGCTGCCACGAGCTGAAACGAATGCAGCCAAGAGCGAGCGTCTGTGACTTACGGTTCAAGAGTTATTCACAGAAACATGGTTCTGAACTTTGCTGCCAGCCGCGAAAGCGAAAATAACCAAGATCGAGCGTCTAGGATTTACTTGTCAATAGCTCGCCTGGGAAACATCCAGAGAAGTCAAAGACAGTGCTTCTATACTAATTGCCAGGCGCTGAGACGAATGCCGCCAAGATCTAGCGTCTATGACTTACGGTTCAAGTATTAGCCTCAGAAACAGTGGGAAACAGTGCTTCTATACTAATTGCCAGGCGCTGAGACGAATGCCACCAAGATCGAGCGTCTATGACTTACGGTTCAAGAATAAGCCTCAGAAACAGTGGTTCTGAACATGCTGCCAATAGCTCGCCTGGGAAACATCCAGAGAAGTCCAAGATTGTGTTTTTTAGACTGGCTGCCACGAGCTGAAACGAATGCAGCCAAGAGCGAGCGTCTGTGACTTACGGTTCAAGAGTTATTCACAGAAACATGGTTCTGAACTTTGCTGCCAGCCGCGAAAGCGAAAATAACCAAGATCGAGCGTCTAGGATTTACTTGTCAAAAGCTCGCCTGGGAAACATCCAGAGAAGTCAAAGACAGTGCTTCTATACTAATTGCCAGGCGCTGAGACGAATGCCGCCAAGATCTAGCGTCTATGACTTACGGTTCAAGAATTAGCCTCAGAAACAGTGGGAAACTGTGCTTCTATACTAATTGCCAGGGGCTGAGACGAATGCCGCCAAGTGCGAGCGTCTATGACTTACGGTTCAAGAATTAGCCTCAGAAACAGTGGTTCTGAACATGCTGCCAATAGCTCGCCTGGGAAACATCCAGAGAAGTCCAAGATTGTGTTTTTTAGACTGGCTGCCACGAGCTGAAACGAATGCAGCCAAGAGCGAGCGTCTGTGACTTACGGTTCAAAAGTTATTCACAGAAACATGGTTCTGAACTTTGCTGCCAGCCGCGAAAGCGAAAATAACCAAGATCGAGCGTCTAGGATTTACTTGTCAAAAGCTCGCCTGGGAAACATCCAGAGAAGTCAAAGACAGTGCTTCTATACTAATTGCCAGGCGCTGAGACGAATGCCGCCAAGATCGAGCGTCTAAGACTTACGGTTCAAGAATTAGCCTCAGAAACAGTGGTTCTGAACATGCTGCCAATAGCTCGCCTGGGAAACATCCAGAGAAGTCCAAGATAGTGTTTTTTAAACTGGCTGCCACGAGCTGAAACGAATGCAGCCAAGAGCGAGCGTCTGTGACTTACGGTTCAAGAGTTATTCACAGAAACATGGTTCTGAACTTTGCTGCCAGCCGCGAAAGCGAAAATAACCAAGATCGAGCGTCTAGGATTTACTTGTCAATAGCTCGCCTGGGAAACATCCAGAGAAGTCAAAGACAGTGCTTCTATACTAATTGCCAGGCGCTGAGACGAATGCCGCCAAGATCTAGCGTCTATGACTTACGGTTCAAGAATTAGCCTCAGAAACAGTGGGAAACAGTGCTTCTATACTAATTGCCAGGGGCTGAGACGAATGCCGCCAAGTGCGAGCGTCTATGACTTACGGTTCAAGAATTAGCCTCAGAAACAGTGGTTCTGAACATGCTGCCAAAAGCTCGCCTGGGAAACATCCAGAGAAGTCCAAGATTGTGTTTTTTAGACTGGCTGCCACGAGCTGAAACGAATGCAGCCAAGAGCGAGCGTCTGTGACGTACGGTTCAAGAGTTATTCACAGAAACATGGTTCTGAACTTTGCTGCCAGCCGCGAAAGCGAAAATAACCAAGATCGAGCGTCTAGGATTTACTTGTCATTAGCTCGCCTGGGAAACATCCAGAGAAGTCAAAGACAGTGCTTCTATACTAATTGCCAGGCGCTGAGACGAATGCCGCCAAGAGCGAGCGTCTATGACTTACGGTTCAAGAATTAGCCTCAGAAACAGTGGTTCTGAACATGCTGCCAATAGCTCGCCTGGGAAACATCCAGAGAAGTCCAAGATAGTGTTTTTTAGACTGGCTGCCACGAGCTGAAACGAATGCAGCCAAGAGCGAGCGTCTGTGACTTACGGTTCAAGAGTTATTCACAGAAACATGGTTCTGAACTTTGCTGCCAGCCGCGAAAGCGAAAATAACCAAGATCGAGCGTCTAGGATTTACTTGTCAATAGCTCGCCTGGGAAACATCCAGAGAAGTCAAAGACAGTGCTTCTATACTAATTGCCAGGCGCTGAGACGAATGCCGCCAAGATCTAGCGTCTATGACTTACGGTTCAAGTATTAGCCTCAGAAACAGTGGGAAACAGTGCTTCTATACTAATTGCCAGGCGCTGAGACGAATGCCACCAAGATCGAGCGTCTATGACTTACGGTTCAAGAATTAGCCTCAGAAACAGTGGTTCTGAACATGCTGCCAATAGCTCGCCTGGGAAACATCCAGAGAAGTCCAAGATTGTGTTTTTTAGACTGGCTGCCACGAGCTGAAACGAATGCAGCTAAGAGCGAGCGTCTGTGACTTACGGTTCAAGAGTTATTCACAGAAACATGGTTCTGAACTTTGCTGCCAGCCGCGAAAGCGAAAATAACCAAGATCGAGCGTCTAGGATTTACTTGTCAAAAGCTCGCCTGGGAAACATCCAGAGAAGTCAAAGACAGTGCTTCTATACTAATTGCCAGGCGCTGAGACGAATGCCGCCAAGATCGAGCGTCTAAGACTTACGGTTCAAGAATTAGCCTCAGAAACAGTGGTTCTGAACATGCTGCCAATAGCTCGCCTGGGAAACACCCAGAGAAGTCCAAGATAGTGTTTTTTAAACTGTCTGCCACGAGCTGAAACGAATGCAGCCAAGAGCGAGCGTCTGTGACTTACGGTTCAAGAGTTATTCACAGAAACATCGTTCTGAACTTTGCTGCCAGCCGCGAAAGCGAAAATAACCAAGATCGAGCGTCTAGGATTTACTTGTCAATAGCTCGCCTGGGAAACATCCAGAGAAGTCAAAGACAGTGCTTCCATACTAATTGCCAGGCGCTGAGACGAATGCCGCCAAGATCTAGCGTCTATGACTTACGGTTCAAGAATTAGCCTCAGAAACAGTGGGAAACAGTGCTTCTATACTAATTGCCGGGGGCTGAGACGAATGCCGCCAAGTGCGAGCGTCTATGACTTACGGTTCAAGAATTAGCCTCAGAAACAGTGGTTCTGAACATGCTGCCAATAGCTCGCCTGGGAAACATCCAGAGAAGTCCAAGATTGTGTTTTTTAGACTGGCTGCCACGAGCTGAAACGAATGCAGCCAAGAGCGAGCGTCTGTGACGTACGGTTCAAGAGTTATTCACAGAAACATGGTTCTGAACTTTGCTGCCAGCCGCGAAAGCGAAAATAACCAAGATCGAGCGTCTAGGATTTACTTGTCAATAGCTCGCCTGGGAAACATCCAGAGAAGTCAAAGACAGTGCTTCTATACTAATTGCCAGGCGCTGAGACGAATGCCGCCAAGATCTAGCGTCTATGACTTACGGTTCAAGAATTAGCCTCAGAAACAGTGGGAAACAGTGCTTCTATACTAATTGCCAGGGGCTGAGACGAATGCCGCCAAGTGCGAGCGTCTATGACTTACGGTTCAAGAATTAGCCTCAGAAACAGTGGTTCTGAACATGCTGCCAATAGCTCGCCTGGGAAACATCCAGAGAAGTCCAAGATTGTGTTTTTTAGACTGGCTGCCACGAGCTGAAACGAATGCAGCCAAGAGCGAGCGTCTGTGACTTACGGTTCAAAAGTTATTCACAGAAACATGGTTCTGAACTTTGCTGCCAGCCGCGAAAGCGAAAATAACCAAGATCGAGCGTCTAGGATTTACTTGTCAATAGCTCGCCTGGGAAACATCCAGAGAAGTCAAAGACAGTGCTTCTATACTAATTGCCAGGCGCTGAGACGAATGCCGCCAAGATCTAGCGTCTATGACTTACGGTTCAAGAATTAGCCTCAGAAACAGTGGGAAACAGTGCTTCTATACTAATTGCCAGGCGCTGAGACGAATGCCGCCAAGATCGAGCGTCTATGACACGGTTCAAGAATTAGCTTCAGAAACAGTGGTTCTGAACATGCTGCCAATAGCTCGCCTGGGAAACATCCAGAGAAGTCCAAGATAGTGTTTTTTAGACTGGCTGCCACGAGCTGCAACGAATGCAGCCAAGAGCGAGCGTCTGTGACTTACGGTTCAAGAGTTATTCACAGAAACATGGTTCTGAACTTTGCTGCCAGCCGCGAAAGCGAAAATAACCAAGATCGAGCGTCTAGGATTTACTTGTCAATAGCTCGCCTGGGAAACATCCAGAGAAGTCAAAGACAGTGCTTCTATACTAATTGCCAGGCGCTGAGACGAATGCCGCCAAGATCTAGCGTCTATGACTTACGGTTCAAGAATTAGCCTCAGAAACAGTGGGAAACAGTGCTTCTATACTAATTGCCAGGGGCTGAGACGAATGCCGCCAAGTGCGAGCGTCTATGACTTACGGTTCAAGAATTAGCCTCAGAAACAGTGGTTCTGAACATGCTGCCAATAGCTCGTCTGGGAAACATCCAGAGAAGTCCAAGATTGTGTTTTTTAGACTGGCTGCCACGAGCTGAAACGAATGCAGCCAAGAGCGAGCGTCTGTGACGTACGGTTCAAGAGTTATTCACAGAAACATGGTTCTGAACTTTGCTGCCAGCCGCGAAAGCGAAAATAACCAAGATCGAGCGTCTAGGATTTACTTGTCAATAGCTCGCCTGGGAAACATCCAGAGAAGTCAAAGACAGTGCTTCTATACTAATTGCCAGGCGCTGAGACGAATGCCGCCAAGATCTAGCGTCTATGACTTACGGTTCAAGAATTAGCCTCAGAAACAGTGGGAAACAGTGCTTCTATACTAATTGCCAGGCGCTGAGACGAATGCCGCCAAGATCTAGCGTCTAAGACTTACGGTTCAAGAATTAGCCTCAGAAACAGTGGTTCTGAACATGCTGCCAATAGCTCGCCTGGGAAACATCCAGAGAAGTCCAAGATAGTGTTTTTTAGACTGGCTGCCACGAGCTGAAACGAATGCAGCCAAGAGCGAGCGTCTGTGACTTACGGTTCAAGAGTTATTCACAGAAACATGGTTCTGAACTTTGCTGCCAGCCGCGAAAGCGAAAATAACCAAGATCGAGCGTCTAGGATTTACTTGTCAATAGCTCGCCTGGGAAACATCCAGAGAAGTCAAAGACAGTGCTTCTATACTAATTGCCAGGCGCTGAGACGAATGCCGCCAAGATCTAGCGTCTATGACTTACGGTTCAAGAATTAGCCTCAGAAACAGTGGTTCTGAACATGCTGCCAATAGCTCGCCTGGGAAACATCCAGAGAAGTCCAAGATTGTGTTTTTTAGACTGGCTGCCACGAGCTGAAACGAATGCAGCCAAGAGCGAGCGTCTGTGACTTACGGTTCAAAAGTTATTCACAGAAACATGGTTCTGAACTTTGCTGCCAGCCGCGAAAGCGAAAATAACCAAGATCGAGCGTCTAGGATTTACTTGTCAAAAGCTCGCCTGGGAAACATCCAGAGAAGTCAAAGACAGTGCTTCTATACTAACTGCCAGGCGCTGAGACGAATGCCGCCAAGATCTAGCGTCTATGACTTACGGTTCAAGAATTAGCCTCAGAAACAGTGGGAAACAGTGCTTCTATACTAATTGCCAGGCGCTGAGACGAATGCCGCCAAGATCGAGCGTCTAAGACTTACGGTTCAAGAATTAGCCTCAGAAACAGTGGTTCTGAACATGCTGCCAATAGCTTGCCTGGGAAACATCCAGAGAAGTCCAAGATAGTGTTTTTTAGACTGGCTGCCACGAGCTGAAACGAATGCAGCCAAGAGCGAGCGTCTGTGACTTACGGTTCAAGAGTTATTCACAGAAACATGGTTCTGAACTTTGCTGCCAGCCGCGAAAGCGAAAATAACCAAGATCGAGCGTCTAGGATTTACTTGTCAATAGCTCGCCTGGGAAACATCCAGAGAAGTCAAAGACAGTGCTTCTATACTAATTGCCAGGCGCTGAGACGAATGCCGCCAAGATCTAGCGTCTATGACTTACGGTTCAAGAATTAGCCTCAGAAACAGTGGGAAACTGTGCTTCTATACTAATTGCCAGGGGCTGAGACGAATGCCGCCAAGTGCGAGCGTCTATGACTTACGGTTCAAGAATTAGCCTCAGAAACAGTGGTTCTGAACATGCTGCCAATAGCTCGCCTGGGAAACATCCAGAGAAGTCCAAGATTGTGTTTTTTAGACTGGCTGCCACGAGCTGAAACGAATGCAGCCAAGAGCGAGCGTCTGTGACTTACGGTTCAAAAGTTATTCACAGAAACATGGTTCTGAACTTTGCTGCCAGCCGCGAAAGCGAAAATAACCAAGATCGAGCGTCTAGGATTTACTTGTCAAAAGCTCGCCTGCGAAACATCCAGAGAAGTCAAAGACAGTGCTTCTATACTAATTGCCAGGCGCTGAGACGAATGCCGCCAAGATCTAGCGTCTATGACTTACGGTTCAAGAATTAGCCTCAGAAACAGTGGGAAACAGTGCTTCTATACTAATTGCCAGGCGCTGAGACGAATGCCGCCAAGATCGAGCGTCTATGACACGGTTCAAGAATTAGCTTCAGAAACAGTGGTTCTGAACATGCTGCCAATAGCTCGCCTGGGAAACATCCAGAGAAGTCCAAGATAGTGTTTTTTAGACTGGCTGCCACGAGCTGCAACGAATGCAGCCAAGAGCGAGCGTCTGTGACTTACGGTTCAAAAGTTATTCACTGAAACATGGTTCTGAACTTTGCTGCCAGCCGCGAAAGCGAAAATAACCAAGATCGAGCGTCTAGGATTTACTTGTCAATAGCTCGCCTGGGAAACATCCAGAGAAGTCAAAGACAGTGCTTCTATACTAATTGCCAGGCGCTGAGACGAATGCCGCCAAGATCTAGCGTCTATGACTTACGGTTCAAGAATTAGCCTCAGAAACAGTGGGAAACAGTGCTTCTATACTAATTGCCAGGCGCTGAGACGAATGCCGCCAAGATCGAGCGTCTATGACTTACGGTTCAAGAATTAGCCTCAGAAACAGTGGTTCTGAACATGCTGCCAATAGCTCGCCTGGGAAACATCCAGAGAAGTCCAAGATTGTGTTTTTTAGACTGGCTGCCACGAGCTGAAACGAATGCAGCCAAGAGCGAGCGTCTGTGACGTACGGTTCAAGAGTTATTCACAGAAACATGGTTCTGAACTTTGCTGCCAGCCGCGAAAGCGAAAATAACCAAGATCGAGCGTCTAGGATTTACTTGTCAATAGCTCGCCTGGGAAACATCCAGAGAAGTCAAAGACAGTGCTTCTATACTAATTGCCAGGCGCTGAGACGAATGCCGCCAAGATCGAGCGTCTAAGACTTACGGTTCAAGAATTAGCCTCAGAAACAGTGGTTCTGAACATGCTGCCAATAGCTCGCCTGGGAAACATCCAGAGAAGTCCAAGATAGTGTTTTTTAGACTGGCTGCCACGAGCTGAAACGAATGCAGCCAAGAGCGAGCGTCTGTGACTTACGGTTCAAGAGTTATTCACAGAAACATGGTTCTGAACTTTGCTGCCAGCCGCGAAAGCGAAAATAACCAAGATCGAGCGTCTAGGATTTACTTGTCAATAGCTCGCCTGGGAAACATCCAGAGAAGTCAAAGACAGTGCTTCTATACTAATTGCCAGGCGCTGAGACGAATGCCGCCAAGATCTAGCGCCTATGACTTACGGTTCAAGAATTAGCCTCAGAAACAGTGGGAAACAGTGCTTCTATACTAATTGCCAGGCGCTGAGACGAATGCCGCCAAGATCGAGCGTCTATGACACGGTTCAAGAATTAGCCTCAGAAACAGTGGTTCTGAACATGCTGCCAATAGCTCGCCTGGGAAACATCCAGAGAAGTCCAAGATAGTGTTTTTTAAACTGTCTGCCACGAGCTGAAACGAATGCAGCCAAGAGCGAGCGTCTGTGACTTACGGTTCAAGAGTTATTCACAGAAACATCGTTCTGAACTTTGCTGCCAGCCGCGAAAGCGAAAATAACCAAGATCGAGCGTCTAGGATTTACTTGTCAATAGCTCGCCTGGGAAACATCCAGAGAAGTCAAAGACAGTGCTTCCATACTAATTGCCAGGCGCTGAGACGAATGCCGCCAAGATCTAGCGTCTATGACTTACGGTTCAAGAATTAGCCTCAGAAACAGTGGGAAACAGTGCTTCTATACTAATTGCCAGGGGCTGAGACGAATGCCGCCAAGTGCGAGCGTCTATGACTTACGGTTCAAGAATTAGCCTCAGAAACAGTGGTTCTGAACATGCTGCCAATAGCTCGCCTGGGAAACATCCAGAGAAGTCCAAGATTGTGTTTTTTAGACTGGCTGCCACGAGCTGAAACGAATGCAGCCAAGAGCGAGCGTCTGTGACGTACGGTTCAAGAGTTATTCACAGAAACATGGTTCTGAACTTTGCTGCCAGCCGCGAAAGCGAAAATAACCAAGATCGAGCGTCTAGGATTTACTTGTCAATAGCTCGCCTGGGAAACATCCAGAGAAGTCAAAGACAGTGCTTCTATACTAATTGCCAGGCGCTGAGACGAATGCCGCCAAGATCGAGCGTCTAAGACTTACGGTTCAAGAATTAGCCTCAGAAACAGTGGGAAACTGTGCTTCTATACTAATTGCCAGGGGCTGAGACGAATGCCGCCAAGTGCGAGCGTCTATGACTTACGGTTCAAGAATTAGCCTCAGAAACAGTGGTTCTGAACATGCTGCCAATAGCTCGCCTGGGAAACATCCAGAGAAGTCCAAGATTGTGTTTTTTAGACTGGCTGCCACGAGCTGAAACGAATGCAGCCAAGAGCGAGCGTCTGTGACTTACGGTTCAAAAGTTATTCACAGAAACATGGTTCTGAACTTTGCTGCCAGCCGCGAAAGCGAAAATAACCAAGATCGAGCGTCTAGGATTTACTTGTCAATAGCTCGCCTGGGAAACATCCAGAGAAGTCAAAGACAGTGCTTCTATACTAATTGCCAGGCGCTGAGACGAATGCCGCCAAGATCTAGCGTCTATGACTTACGGTTCAAGAATTAGCCTCAGAAACAGTGGGAAACAGTGCTTCTATACTAATTGCCAGGCGCTGAGACGAATGCCGCCAAGATCGAGCGTCTATGACTTACGGTTCAAGAATTAGCCTCAGAAACAGTGGTTCTGAACATGCTGCCAATAGCTCGCCTGGGAAACATCCAGAGAAGTCCAAGATAGTGTTTTTTAGACTGGCTGCCACGATCTGAAACGAATGCAGCCAAGAGCGAGCGTCTGTGACTTACGGTTCAAGAGTTATTCACAGAAACATGGTTCTGAACTTTGCTGCCAGCCGCGAAAGCGAAAATAACCAAGATCGAGCGTCTAGGATTTACTTGTCAATAGCTCGCCTGGGAAACATCCAGAGAAGTCAAAGACAGTGCTTCTATACTAATTGCCAGGCGCTGAGACGAATGCCGCCAAGATCTAGCGTCTATGACTTACGGTTCAAGTATTAGCCTCAGAAACAGTGGGAAACAGTGCTTCTATACTAATTGCCAGGCGCTGAGACGAATGCCACCAAGATCGAGCGTCTATGACTTACGGTTCAAGAATAAGCCTCAGAAACAGTGGTTCTGAACATGCTGCCAATAGCTCGCCTGGGAAACATCCAGAGAAGTCCAAGATTGTGTTTTTTAGACTGGCTGCCACGAGCTGAAACGAATGCAGCCAAGAGCGAGCGTCTGTGACTTACGGTTCAAGAGTTATTCACAGAAACATGGTTCTGAACTTTGCTGCCAGCCGCGAAAGCGAAAATAACCAAGATCGAGCGTCTAGGATTTACTTGTCAAAAGCTCGCCTGGGAAACATCCAGAGAAGTCAAAGACAGTGCTTCTATACTAATTGCCAGGCGCTGAGACGAATGCCGCCAAGATCTAGCGTCTATGACTTACGGTTCAAGAATTAGCCTCAGAAACAGTGGGAAACTGTGCTTCTATACTAATTGCCAGGGGCTGAGACGAATGCCGCCAAGTGCGAGCGTCTATGACTTACGGTTCAAGAATTAGCCTCAGAAACAGTGGTTCTGAACATGCTGCCAATAGCTCGCCTGGGAAACATCCAGAGAAGTCCAAGATTGTGTTTTTTAGACTGGCTGCCACGAGCTGAAACGAATGCAGCCAAGAGCGAGCGTCTGTGACGTACGGTTCAAGAGTTATTCACAGAAACATGGTTCTGAACTTTGCTGCCAGCCGCGAAAGCGAAAATAACCAAGATCGAGCGTCTAGGATTTACTTGTCATTAGCTCGCCTGGGAAACATCCAGAGAAGTCAAAGACAGTGCTTCTATACTAATTACCAGGCGCTGAGACGAATGCCGCCAAGAGCGAGCGTCTATGACTTACGGTTCAAGAATTAGCCTCAGAAACAGTGGTTCTGAACATGCTGCCAATAGCTCGCCTGGGAAACATCCAGAGAAGTCCAAGATTGTGTTTTTTAGACTGGCTGCCACGAGCTGAAACGAATGCAGCCAAGAGCGAGCGTCTGTGACGTACGGTTCAAGAGTTATTCACAGAAACATGGTTCTGAACTTTGCTGCCAGCCGCGAAAGCGAAAATAACCAAGATCGAGCGTCTAGGATTTACTTGTCATTAGCTCGCCTGGGAAACATCCAGAGAAGTCAAAGACAGTGCTTCTATACTAATTGCCAGGCGCTGAGACGAATGCCGCCAAGAGCGAGCGTCTATGACTTACGGTTCAAGAATTAGCCTCAGAAACAGTGGTTCTGAACATGCTGCCAATAGCTCGCCTGGGAAACATCCAGAGAAGTCCAAGATAGTGTTTGTTAGACTGGCTGCCACGATCTGAAACGAATGCAGCCAAGAGCGAGCGTCTGTGACTTACGGTTCAAGAGTTATTCACAGAAACATGGTTCTGAACTTTGCTGCCAGCCGCGAAAGCGAAAATAACCAAGATCGAGCGTCTAGGATTTACTTGTCAATAGCTCGCCTGGGAAACATCCAGAGAAGTCAAAGACAGTGCTTCTATACTAATTGCCAGGCGCTGAGACGAATGCCGCCAAGATCTAGCGTCTATGACTTACGGTTCAAGTATTAGCCTCAGAAACAGTGGGAAACAGTGCTTCTATACTAATTGCCAGGCGCTGAGACGAATGCCACCAAGATCGAGCGTCTATGACTTACGGTTCAAGAATAAGCCTCAGAAACAGTGGTTCTGAACATGCTGCCAATAGCTCGCCTGGGAAACATCCAGAGAAGTCCAAGATTGTGTTTTTTAGACTGGCTGCCACGAGCTGAAACGAATGCAGCCAAGAGCGAGCGTCTGTGACTTACGGTTCAAGAGTTATTCACAGAAACATGGTTCTGAACTTTGCTGCCAGCCGCGAAAGCGAAAATAACCAAGATCGAGCGTCTAGGATTTACTTGTCAAAAGCTCGCCTGGGAAACATCCAGAGAAGTCAAAGACAGTGCTTCTATACTAATTGCCAGGCGCTGAGACGAATGCCGCCAAGATCTAGCGTCTATGACTTACGGTTCAAGAATTAGCCTCAGAAACAGTGGGAAACTGTGCTTCTATACTAATTGCCAGGGGCTGAGACGAATGCCGCCAAGTGCGAGCGTCTATGACTTACGGTTCAAGAATTAGCCTCAGAAACAGTGGTTCTGAACATGCTGCCAATAGCTCGCCTGGGAAACATCCAGAGAAGTCCAAGATTGTGTTTTTTAGACTGGCTGCCACGAGCTGAAACGAATGCAGCCAAGAGCGAGCGTCTGTGACTTACGGTTCAAAAGTTATTCACAGAAACATGGTTCTGAACTTTGCTGCCAGCCGCGAAAGCGAAAATAACCAAGATCGAGCGTCTAGGATTTACTTGTCAAAAGCTCGCCTGGGAAACATCCAGAGAAGTCAAAGACAGTGCTTCTATACTAATTGCCAGGCGCTGAGACGAATGCCGCCAAGATCTAGCGTCTATGACTTACGGTTCAAGAATTAGCCTCAGAAACAGTGGGAAACTGTGCTTCTATACTAATTGCCAGGGGCTGAGACGAATGCCGCCAAGTGCGAGCGTCTATGACTTACGGTTCAAGAATTAGCCTCAGAAACAGTGGTTCTGAACATGCTGCCAATAGCTCGCCTGGGAAACATCCAGAGAAGTCCAAGATTGTGTTTTTTAGACTGGCTGCCACGAGCTGAAACGAATGCAGCCAAGAGCGAGCGTCTGTGACTTACGGTTCAAAAGTTATTCACAGAAACATGGTTCTGAACTTTGCTGCCAGCCGCGAAAGCGAAAATAACCAAGATCGAGCGTCTAGGATTTACTTGTCAAAAGCTCGCCTGGGAAACATCCAGAGAAGTCAAAGACAGTGCTTCTATACTAATTGCCAGGCGCTGAGACGAATGCCGCCAAGATATAGCGTCTATGACTTACGGTTCAAGAATTAGCCTCAGAAACAGTGGGAAACAGTGCTTCTATACTAATTGCCAGGCGCTGAGACGAATGCCGCCAAGATCGAGCGTCTATGACACGGTTCAAGAATTAGCTTCAGAAACAGTGGTTCTGAACATGCTGCCAATAGCTCGCCTGGGAAACATCCAGAGAAGTCCAAGATTGTGTTTTTTAGACTGGCTGCCACGAGCTGAAACGAATGCAGCCAAGAGCGAGCGTCTGTGACGTACGGTTCAAGAGTTATTCACAGAAACATGGTTCTGAACTTTGCTGCCAGCCGCGAAAGCGAAAATAACCAAGATCGAGCGTCTAGGATTTACTTGTCATTAGCTCGCCTGGGAAACATCCAGAGAAGTCAAAGACAGTGCTTCTATACTAATTGCCAGGCGCTGAGACGAATGCCGCCAAGAGCGAGCGTCTATGACTTACGGTTCAAGAATTAGCCTCAGAAACAGTGGTTCTGAACATGCTGCCAATAGCTCGACTGGGAAACATCCAGAGAAGTCCAAGATAGTGTTTTTTAGACTGGCTGCCACGATCTGAAACGAATGCAGCCAAGAGCGAGCGTCTGTGACTTACGGTTCAAGAGTTATTCACAGAAACATGGTTCTGAACTTTGCTGCCAGCCGCGAAAGCGAAAATAACCAAGATCGAGCGTCTAGGATTTACTTGTCAATAGCTCGCCTGGGAAACATCCAGAGAAGTCAAAGACAGTGCTTCTATACTAATTGCCAGGCGCTGAGACGAATGCCGCCAAGATCTAGCGTCTATGACTTACGGTTCAAGTATTAGCCTCAGAAACAGTGGGAAACAGTGCTTCTATACTAATTGCCAGGCGCTGAGACGAATGCCACCAAGATCGAGCGTCTATGACTTACGGTTCAAGAATAAGCCTCAGAAACAGTGGTTCTGAACATGCTGCCAATAGCTCGCCTGGGAAACATCCAGAGAAGTCCAAGATTGTGTTTTTTAGACTGGCTGCCACGAGCTGAAACGAATGCAGCCAAGAGCGAGCGTCTGTGACTTACGGTTCAAGAGTTATTCACAGAAACATGGTTCTGAACTTTGCTGCCAGCCGCGAAAGCGAAAATAACCAAGATCGAGCGTCTAGGATTTACTTGTCAAAAGCTCGCCTGGGAAACATCCAGAGAAGTCAAAGACAGTGCTTCTATACTAATTGCCAGGCGCTGAGACGAATGCCGCCAAGATCTAGCGTCTATGACTTACGGTTCAAGAATTAGCCTCAGAAACAGTGGGAAACTGTGCTTCTATACTAATTGCCAGGGGCTGAGACGAATGCCGCCAAGTGCGAGCGTCTATGACTTACGGTTCAAGAATTAGCCTCAGAAACAGTGGTTCTGAACATGCTGCCAATAGCTCGCCTGGGAAACATCCAGAGAAGTCCAAGATTGTGTTTTTTAGACTGGCTGCCACGAGCTGAAACGAATGCAGCCAAGAGCGAGCGTCTGTGACTTACGGTTCAAAAGTTATTCACAGAAACATGGTTCTGAACTTTGCTGCCAGCCGCGAAAGCGAAAATAACCAAGATCGAGCGTCTAGGATTTACTTGTCAAAAGCTCGCCTGGGAAACATCCAGAGAAGTCAAAGACAGTGCTTCTATACTAATTGCCAGGCGCTGAGACGAATGCCGCCAAGATCGAGCGTCTAAGACTTACGGTTCAAGAATTAGCCTCAGAAACAGTGGTTCTGAACATGCTGCCAATAGCTCGCCTGGGAAACATCCAGAGAAGTCCAAGATAGTGTTTTTTAAACTGGCTGCCACGAGCTGAAACGAATGCAGCCAAGAGCGAGCGTCTGTGACTTACGGTTCAAGAGTTATTCACAGAAACATGGTTCTGAACTTTGCTGCCAGCCGCGAAAGCGAAAATAACCAAGATCGAGCGTCTAGGATTTACTTGTCAATAGCTCGCCTGGGAAACATCCAGAGAAGTCAAAGACAGTGCTTCTATACTAATTGCCAGGCGCTGAGACGAATGCCGCCAAGATCTAGCGTCTATGACTTACGGTTCAAGAATTAGCCTCAGAAACAGTGGGAAACAGTGCTTCTATACTAATTGCCAGGGGCTGAGACGAATGCCGCCAAGTGCGAGCGTCTATGACTTACGGTTCAAGAATTAGCCTCAGAAACAGTGGTTCTGAACATGCTGCCAAAAGCTCGCCTGGGAAACATCCAGAGAAGTCCAAGATTGTGTTTTTTAGACTGGCTGCCACGAGCTGAAACGAATGCAGCCAAGAGCGAGCGTCTGTGACGTACGGTTCAAGAGTTATTCACAGAAACATGGTTCTGAACTTTGCTGCCAGCCGCGAAAGCGAAAATAACCAAGATCGAGCGTCTAGGATTTACTTGTCATTAGCTCGCCTGGGAAACATCCAGAGAAGTCAAAGACAGTGCTTCTATACTAATTGCCAGGCGCTGAGACGAATGCCGCCAAGAGCGAGCGTCTATGACTTACGGTTCAAGAATTAGCCTCAGAAACAGTGGTTCTGAACATGCTGCCAATAGCTCGCCTGGGAAACATCCAGAGAAGTCCAAGATAGTGTTTTTTAGACTGGCTGCCACGAGCTGAAACGAATGCAGCCAAGAGCGAGCGTCTGTGACTTACGGTTCAAGAGTTATTCACAGAAACATGGTTCTGAACTTTGCTGCCAGCCGCGAAAGCGAAAATAACCAAGATCGAGCGTCTAGGATTTACTTGTCAATAGCTCGCCTGGGAAACATCCAGAGAAGTCAAAGACAGTGCTTCTATACTAATTGCCAGGCGCTGAGACGAATGCCGCCAAGATCTAGCGTCTATGACTTACGGTTCAAGTATTAGCCTCAGAAACAGTGGGAAACAGTGCTTCTATACTAATTGCCAGGCGCTGAGACGAATGCCACCAAGATCGAGCGTCTATGACTTACGGTTCAAGAATTAGCCTCAGAAACAGTGGTTCTGAACATGCTGCCAATAGCTCGCCTGGGAAACATCCAGAGAAGTCCAAGATTGTGTTTTTTAGACTGGCTGCCACGAGCTGAAACGAATGCAGCTAAGAGCGAGCGTCTGTGACTTACGGTTCAAGAGTTATTCACAGAAACATGGTTCTGAACTTTGCTGCCAGCCGCGAAAGCGAAAATAACCAAGATCGAGCGTCTAGGATTTACTTGTCAAAAGCTCGCCTGGGAAACATCCAGAGAAGTCAAAGACAGTGCTTCTATACTAATTGCCAGGCGCTGAGACGAATGCCGCCAAGATCGAGCGTCTAAGACTTACGGTTCAAGAATTAGCCTCAGAAACAGTGGTTCTGAACATGCTGCCAATAGCTCGCCTGGGAAACACCCAGAGAAGTCCAAGATAGTGTTTTTTAAACTGTCTGCCACGAGCTGAAACGAATGCAGCCAAGAGCGAGCGTCTGTGACTTACGGTTCAAGAGTTATTCACAGAAACATCGTTCTGAACTTTGCTGCCAGCCGCGAAAGCGAAAATAACCAAGATCGAGCGTCTAGGATTTACTTGTCAATAGCTCGCCTGGGAAACATCCAGAGAAGTCAAAGACAGTGCTTCCATACTAATTGCCAGGCGCTGAGACGAATGCCGCCAAGATCTAGCGTCTATGACTTACGGTTCAAGAATTAGCCTCAGAAACAGTGGGAAACAGTGCTTCTATACTAATTGCCGGGGGCTGAGACGAATGCCGCCAAGTGCGAGCGTCTATGACTTACGGTTCAAGAATTAGCCTCAGAAACAGTGGTTCTGAACATGCTGCCAATAGCTCGCCTGGGAAACATCCAGAGAAGTCCAAGATTGTGTTTTTTAGACTGGCTGCCACGAGCTGAAACGAATGCAGCCAAGAGCGAGCGTCTGTGACGTACGGTTCAAGAGTTATTCACAGAAACATGGTTCTGAACTTTGCTGCCAGCCGCGAAAGCGAAAATAACCAAGATCGAGCGTCTAGGATTTACTTGTCAATAGCTCGCCTGGGAAACATCCAGAGAAGTCAAAGACAGTGCTTCTATACTAATTGCCAGGCGCTGAGACGAATGCCGCCAAGATCTAGCGTCTATGACTTACGGTTCAAGAATTAGCCTCAGAAACAGTGGGAAACAGTGCTTCTATACTAATTGCCAGGGGCTGAGACGAATGCCGCCAAGTGCGAGCGTCTATGACTTACGGTTCAAGAATTAGCCTCAGAAACAGTGGTTCTGAACATGCTGCCAATAGCTCGCCTGGGAAACATCCAGAGAAGTCCAAGATTGTGTTTTTTAGACTGGCTGCCACGAGCTGAAACGAATGCAGCCAAGAGCGAGCGTCTGTGACTTACGGTTCAAAAGTTATTCACAGAAACATGGTTCTGAACTTTGCTGCCAGCCGCGAAAGCGAAAATAACCAAGATCGAGCGTCTAGGATTTACTTGTCAATAGCTCGCCTGGGAAACATCCAGAGAAGTCAAAGACAGTGCTTCTATACTAATTGCCAGGCGCTGAGACGAATGCCGCCAAGATCTAGCGTCTATGACTTACGGTTCAAGAATTAGCCTCAGAAACAGTGGGAAACAGTGCTTCTATACTAATTGCCAGGCGCTGAGACGAATGCCGCCAAGATCGAGCGTCTATGACACGGTTCAAGAATTAGCTTCAGAAACAGTGGTTCTGAACATGCTGCCAATAGCTCGCCTGGGAAACATCCAGAGAAGTCCAAGATAGTGTTTTTTAGACTGGCTGCCACGAGCTGCAACGAATGCAGCCAAGAGCGAGCGTCTGTGACTTACGGTTCAAGAGTTATTCACAGAAACATGGTTCTGAACTTTGCTGCCAGCCGCGAAAGCGAAAATAACCAAGATCGAGCGTCTAGGATTTACTTGTCAATAGCTCGCCTGGGAAACATCCAGAGAAGTCAAAGACAGTGCTTCTATACTAATTGCCAGGCGCTGAGACGAATGCCGCCAAGATCTAGCGTCTATGACTTACGGTTCAAGAATTAGCCTCAGAAACAGTGGGAAACAGTGCTTCTATACTAATTGCCAGGGGCTGAGACGAATGCCGCCAAGTGCGAGCGTCTATGACTTACGGTTCAAGAATTAGCCTCAGAAACAGTGGTTCTGAACATGCTGCCAATAGCTCGTCTGGGAAACATCCAGAGAAGTCCAAGATTGTGTTTTTTAGACTGGCTGCCACGAGCTGAAACGAATGCAGCCAAGAGCGAGCGTCTGTGACGTACGGTTCAAGAGTTATTCACAGAAACATGGTTCTGAACTTTGCTGCCAGCCGCGAAAGCGAAAATAACCAAGATCGAGCGTCTAGGATTTACTTGTCAATAGCTCGCCTGGGAAACATCCAGAGAAGTCAAAGACAGTGCTTCTATACTAATTGCCAGGCGCTGAGACGAATGCCGCCAAGATCTAGCGTCTATGACTTACGGTTCAAGAATTAGCCTCAGAAACAGTGGGAAACAGTGCTTCTATACTAATTGCCAGGCGCTGAGACGAATGCCGCCAAGATCTAGCGTCTAAGACTTACGGTTCAAGAATTAGCCTCAGAAACAGTGGTTCTGAACATGCTGCCAATAGCTCGCCTGGGAAAAATCCAGAGAAGTCCAAGATAGTGTTTTTTAGACTGGCTGCCACGAGCTGAAACGAATGCAGCCAAGAGCGAGCGTCTGTGACTTACGGTTCAAGAGTTATTCACAGAAACATGGTTCTGAACTTTGCTGCCAGCCGCGAAAGCGAAAATAACCAAGATCGAGCGTCTAGGATTTACTTGTCAATAGCTCGCCTGGGAAACATCCAGAGAAGTCAAAGACAGTGCTTCTATACTAATTGCCAGGCGCTGAGACGAATGCCGCCAAGATCTAGCGTCTATGACTTACGGTTCAAGAATTAGCCTCAGAAACAGTGGTTCTGAACATGCTGCCAATAGCTCGCCTGGGAAACATCCAGAGAAGTCCAAGATTGTGTTTTTTAGACTGGCTGCCACGAGCTGAAACGAATGCAGCCAAGAGCGAGCGTCTGTGACTTACGGTTCAAAAGTTATTCACAGAAACATGGTTCTGAACTTTGCTGCCAGCCGCGAAAGCGAAAATAACCAAGATCGAGCGTCTAGGATTTACTTGTCAAAAGCTCGCCTGGGAAACATCCAGAGAAGTCAAAGACAGTGCTTCTATACTAACTGCCAGGCGCTGAGACGAATGCCGCCAAGATCTAGCGTCTATGACTTACGGTTCAAGAATTAGCCTCAGAAACAGTGGGAAACAGTGCTTCTATACTAATTGCCAGGCGCTGAGACGAATGCCGCCAAGATCGAGCGTCTATGACACGGTTCAAGAATTAGCTTCAGAAACAGTGGTTCTGAACATGCTGCCAATAGCTCGCCTGGGAAACATCCAGAGAAGTCCAAGATAGTGTTTTTTAGACTGGCTGCCACGAGCTGCAACGAATGCAGCCAAGAGCGAGCGTCTGTGACTTACGGTTCAAAAGTTATTCACAGAAACATGGTTCTGAACTTTGCTGCCAGCCGCGAAAGCGAAAATAACCAAGATCGAGCGTCTAGG
The DNA here is from genome assembly GCF_050947455.1 of Rhinoderma darwinii. NCBI lineage: Eukaryota > Metazoa > Chordata > Amphibia > Anura > Rhinodermatidae > Rhinoderma > Rhinoderma darwinii. Next base: position 37,202 of record NW_027464240.1, read on the forward strand.
ATTTACTTGTCAATAGCTCGCCTGGGAAACATCCAGAGAAGTCAAAGACAGTGCTTCTATACTAATTGCCAGGCGCTGAGACGAATGCCGCCAAGATCTAGCGTCTATGACTTACGGTTCAAGAATTAGCCTCAGAAACAGTGGGAAACAGTGCTTCTATACTAATTGCCAGGGGCTGAGACGAATGCCGCCAAGTGCGAGCGTCTATGACTTACGGTTCAAGAATTAGCCTCAGAAACAGTGGTTCTGAACATGCTGCCAATAGCTCGTCTGGGAAACATCCAGAGAAGTCCAAGATTGTGTTTTTTAGACTGGCTGCCACGAGCTGAAACGAATGCAGCCAAGAGCGAGCGTCTGTGACTTACGGTTCAAGAGTTATTCACAGAAACATGGTTCTGAACTTTGCTGCCAGCCGCGAAAGCGAAAATAACCAAGATCGAGCGTCTAGGATTTACTTGTCAATAGCTCGCCTGGGAAACATCCAGAGAAGTCAAAGACAGTGCTTCTATACTAATTGCCAGGCGCTGAGACGAATGCCGCCAAGATCTAGCGTCTATGACTTACGGTTCAAGAATTAGCCTCAGAAACAGTGGGAAACAGTGCTTCTATACTAATTGCCAGGCGCTGAGACGAATGCCGCCAAGATCGAGCGTCTAAGACTTACGGTTCAAGAATTAGCCTCAGAAACAGTGGTTCTGAACATGCTGCCAATAGCTCGCCTGGGAAACATCCAGAGAAGTCCAAGATAGTGTTTTTTAGACTGGCTGCCACGAGCTGAAACGAATGCAGCCAAGAGCGAGCGTCTGTGACTTACGGTTCAAGAGTTATTCACAGAAACATGGTTCTGAACTTTGCTGCCAGCCGCGAAAGCGAAAATAACCAAGATCGAGCGTCTAGGATTTACTTGTCAATAGCTCGCCTGGGAAACATCCAGAGAAGTCAAAGACAGTGCTTCTATACTAATTGCCAGGCGCTGAGACGAATGCCGCCAAGATCTAGCGTCTATGACTTACGGTTCAAGAATTAGCCTCAGAAACAGTGGTTCTGAACATGCTGCCAATAGCTCGCCTGGGAAACATCCAGAGAAGTCCAAGATTGTGTTTTTTAGACTGGCTGCCACGAGCTGAAACGAATGCAGCCAAGAGCGAGCGTCTGTGACTTACGGTTCAAAAGTTATTCACAGAAACATGGTTCTGAACTTTGCTGCCAGCCGCGAAAGCGAAAATAACCAAGATCGAGCGTCTAGGATTTACTTGTCAAAAGCTCGCCTGGGAAACATCCAGAGAAGTCAAAGACAGTGCTTCTATACTAACTGCCAGGCGCTGAGACGAATGCCGCCAAGATCTAGCGTCTATGACTTACGGTTCAAGAATTAGCCTCAGAAACAGTGGGAAACAGTGCTTCTATACTAATTGCCAGGCGCTGAGACGAATGCCGCCAAGATCGAGCGTCTATGACACGGTTCAAGAATTAGCTTCAGAAACAGTGGTTCTTCTGAACATGCTGCCAATAGCTCGCCTGGGAAACATCCAGAGAAGTCCAAGATAGTGTTTTTTAGACTGGCTGCCACGAGCTGCAACGAATGCAGCCAAGAGCGAGCGTCTGTGACTTACGGTTCAAAAGTTATTCACAGAAACATGGTTCTGAACTTTGCTGCCAGCCGCGAAAGCGAAAATAACCAAGATCGAGCGTCTAGGATTTACTTGTCAATAGCTCGCCTGGGAAACATCCAGAGAAGTCAAAGACAGTGCTTCTATACTAATTGCCAGGCGCTGAGACGAATGCCGCCAAGATCTAGCGTCTATGACTTACGGTTCAAGAATTAGCCTCAGAAACAGTGGGAAACAGTGCTTCTATACTAATTGCCAGGGGCTGAGACGAATGCCGCCAAGTGCGAGCGTCTATGACTTACGGTTCAAGAATTAGCCTCAGAAACAGTGGTTCTGAACATGCTGCCAATAGCTCGTCTGGGAAACATCCAGAGAAGTCCAAGATTGTGTTTTTTAGACTGGCTGCCACGAGCTGAAACGAATGCAGCCAAGAGCGAGCGTCTGTGACTTACGGTTCAAGAGTTATTCACAGAAACATGGTTCTGAACTTTGCTGCCAGCCGCGAAAGCGAAAATAACAGAGATCGAGCGTCTAGGATTTACTTGTCAATAGCTCGCCTGGGAAACATCCAGAGAAGTCAAAGACAGTGCTTCTATACTAATTGCCAGGCGCTGAGACGAATGCCGCCAAGATCTAGCGTCTATGACTTACGGTTCAAGAATTAGCCTCAGAAACAGTGGGAAACAGTGCTTCTATACTAATTGCCAGGCGCTGAGACGAATGCCGCCAAGATCGAGCGTCTAAGACTTACGGTTCAAGAATTAGCCTCAGAAACAGTGGTTCTGAACATGCTGCCAATAGCTCGCCTGGGAAACATCCAGAGAAGTCCAAGATAGTGTTTTTTAGACTGGCTGCCACGAGCTGAAACGAATGCAGCCAAGAGCGAGCGTCTGTGACTTACGGTTCAAGAGTTATTCACAGAAACATGGTTCTGAACTTTGCTGCCAGCCGCGAAAGCGAAAATAACCAAGATCGAGCGTCTAGGATTTACTTGTCAATAGCTCGCCTGGGAAACATCCAGAGAAGTCAAAGACAGTGCTTCTATACTAATTGCCAGGCGCTGAGACGAATGCCGCCAAGATCTAGCGTCTATGACTTACGGTTCAAGAATTAGCCTCAGAAACAGTGGGAAACTGTGCTTCTATACTAATTGCCAGGGGCTGAGACGAATGCCGCCAAGTGCGAGCGTCTATGACTTACGGTTCAAGAATTAGCCTCAGAAACAGTGGTTCTGAACATGCTGCCAATAGCTCGCCTGGGAAACATCCAGAGAAGTCCAAGATTGTGTTTTTTAGACTGGCTGCCACGAGCTGAAACGAATGCAGCCAAGAGCGAGCGTCTGTGACTTACGGTTCAAAAGTTATTCACAGAAACATGGTTCTGAACTTTGCTGCCAGCCGCGAAAGCGAAAATAACCAAGATCGAGCGTCTAGGATTTACTTGTCAAAAGCTCGCCTGCGAAACATCCAGAGAAGTCAAAGACAGTGCTTCTATACTAATTGCCAGGCGCTGAGACGAATGCCGCCAAGATCTAGCGTCTATGACTTACGGTTCAAGAATTAGCCTCAGAAACAGTGGGAAACAGTGCTTCTATACTAATTGCCAGGCGCTGAGACGAATGCCGCCAAGATCGAGCGTCTATGACACGGTTCAAGAATTAGCTTCAGAAACAGTGGTTCTGAACATGCTGCCAATAGCTCGCCTGGGAAACATCCAGAGAAGTCCAAGATAGTGTTTTTTAGACTGGCTGCCACGAGCTGCAACGAATGCAGCCAAGAGCGAGCGTCTGTGACTTACGGTTCAAAAGTTATTCACTGAAACATGGTTCTGAACTTTGCTGCCAGCCGCGAAAGCGAAAATAACCAAGATCGAGCGTCTAGGATTTACTTGTCAATAGCTCGCCTGGGAAACATCCAGAGAAGTCAAAGACAGTGCTTCTATACTAATTGCCAGGCGCTGAGACGAATGCCGCCAAGATCTAGCGTCTATGACTTACGGTTCAAGAATTAGCCTCAGAAACAGTGGGAAACAGTGCTTCTATACTAATTGCCAGGCGCTGAGACGAATGCCGCCAAGATCGAGCTTCTATGACTTACGGTTCAAGAATTAGCCTCAGAAACAGTGGTTCTGAACATGCTGCCAATAGCTCGCCTGGGAAACATCCAGAGAAGTCCAAGATTGTGTTTTTTAGACTGGCTGCCACGAGCTGAAACGAATGCAGCCAAGAGCGAGCGTCTGTGACGTACGGTTCAAGAGTTATTCACAGAAACATGGTTCTGAACTTTGCTGCCAGCCGCGAAAGCGAAAATAACCAAGATCGAGCGTCTAGGATTTACTTGTCAATAGCTCGCCTGGGAAACATCCAGAGAAGTCAAAGACAGTGCTTCTATACTAATTGCCAGGCGCTGAGACGAATGCCGCCAAGATCGAGCGTCTAAGACTTACGGTTCAAGAATTAGCCTCAGAAACAGTGGTTCTGAACATGCTGCCAATAGCTCGCCTGGGAAACATCCAGAGAAGTCCAAGATAGTGTTTTTTAGACTGGCTGCCACGAGCTGAAACGAATGCAGCCAAGAGCGAGCGTCTGTGACTTACGGTTCAAGAGTTATTCACAGAAACATGGTTCTGAACTTTGCTGCCAGCCGCGAAAGCGAAAATAACCAAGATCGAGCGTCTAGGATTTACTTGTCAATAGCTCGCCTGGGAAACATCCAGAGAAGTCAAAGACAGTGCTTCTATACTAATTGCCAGGCGCTGAGACGAATGCCGCCAAGATCTAGCGCCTATGACTTACGGTTCAAGAATTAGCCTCAGAAACAGTGGGAAACAGTGCTTCTATACTAATTGCCAGGCGCTGAGACGAATGCCGCCAAGATCGAGCGTCTATGACACGGTTCAAGAATTAGCCTCAGAAACAGTGGTTCTGAACATGCTGCCAATAGCTCGCCTGGGAAACATCCAGAGAAGTCCAAGATAGTGTTTTTTAAACTGTCTGCCACGAGCTGAAACGAATGCAGCCAAGAGCGAGCGTCTGTGACTTACGGTTCAAGAGTTATTCACAGAAACATCGTTCTGAACTTTGCTGCCAGCCGCGAAAGCGAAAATAACCAAGATCGAGCGTCTAGGATTTACTTGTCAATAGCTCGCCTGGGAAACATCCAGAGAAGTCAAAGACAGTGCTTCCATACTAATTGCCAGGCGCTGAGACGAATGCCGCCAAGATCTAGCGTCTATGACTTACGGTTCAAGAATTAGCCTCAGAAACAGTGGGAAACAGTGCTTCTATACTAATTGCCAGGGGCTGAGACGAATGCCGCCAAGTGCGAGCGTCTATGACTTACGGTTCAAGAATTAGCCTCAGAAACAGTGGTTCTGAACATGCTGCCAATAGCTCGCCTGGGAAACATCCAGAGAAGTCCAAGATTGTGTTTTTTAGACTGGCTGCCACGAGCTGAAACGAATGCAGCCAAGAGCGAGCGTCTGTGACGTACGGTTCAAGAGTTATTCACAGAAACATGGTTCTGAACTTTGCTGCCAGCCGCGAAAGCGAAAATAACCAAGATCGAGCGTCTAGGATTTACTTGTCAATAGCTCGCCTGGGAAACATCCAGAGAAGTCAAAGACAGTGCTTCTATACTTAATTGCCAGGCGCTGAGACGAATGCCGCCAAGATCTAGCGTCTATGACTTACGGTTCAAGAATTAGCCTCAGAAACAGTGGGAAACAGTGCTTCTATACTAATTGCCAGGGGCTGAGACGAATGCCGCCAAGTGCGAGCGTCTATGACTTACGGTTCAAGAATTAGCCTCAGAAACAGTGGTTCTGAACATGCTGCCAATAGCTCGCCTGGGAAACATCCAGAGAAGTCCAAGATTGTGTTTTTTAGACTGGCTGCCACGAGCTGAAACGAATGCAGCCAAGAGCGAGCGTCTGTGACTTACGGTTCAAAAATTATTCACAGAAACATGGTTCTGAACTTTGCTGCCAGCCGCGAAAGCGAAAATAACGAAGATCGAGCGTCTAGGATTTACTTGTCAAAAGCTCGCCTGGGAAACATCCAGAGAAGTCAAAGACAGTGCTTCTATACTAATTGCCAGGCGCTGAGACGAATGCCGCCAAGATCTAGCGTCTATGACTTACGGTTCAAGAATTAGCCTCAGAAACAGTGGGAAACAGTGCTTCTATACTAATTGCCAGGGGCTGAGACGAATGCCGCCAAGTGCGAGCGTCTATGACTTACGGTTCAAGAATTAGCCTCAGAAACAGTGGTTCTGAACATGCTGCCAATAGCTCGCCTGGGAAACATCCAGAGAAGTCCAAGATTGTGTTTTTTAGACTGGCTGCCACGAGCTGAAACGAATGCAGCCAAGAGCGAGCGTCTGTGACGTACGGTTCAAGAGTTATTCACAGAAACATGGTTCTGAACTTTGCTGCCAGCCGCGAAAGCGAAAATAACCAAGATCGAGCGTCTAGGATTTACTTGTCAATAGCTCGCCTGGGAAACATCCAGAGAAGTCAAAGACAGTGCTTCTATACTAATTGCCAGGCGCTGAGACGAATGCCGCCAAGATCGAGCGTCTAAGACTTACGGTTCAAGAATTAGCCTCAGAAACAGTGGTTCTGAACATGCTGCCAATAGCTCGCCTGGGAAACATCCAGAGAAGTCCAAGATAGTGTTTTTTAAACTGGCTGCCACGAGCTGAAACGAATGCAGCCAAGAGCGAGCGTCTGTGACTTACGGTTCAAGAGTTATTCACAGAAACATGGTTCTGAACTTTGCTGCCAGCCGCGAAAGCGAAAATAACCAAGATCGAGCGTCTAGGATTTACTTGTCAATAGCTCGCCTGGGAAACATCCAGAGAAGTCAAAGACAGTGCTTCTATACTAATTGCCAGGCGCTGAGACGAATGCCGCCAAGATCTAGCGTCTATGACTTACGGTTCAAGAATTAGCCTCAGAAACAGTGGGAAACAGTGCTTCTATACTAATTGCCAGGGGCTGAGACGAATGCCGCCAAGTGCGAGCGTCTATGACTTACGGTTCAAGAATTAGCCTCAGAAACAGTGGTTCTGAACATGCTGCCAATAGCTCGCCTGGGAAACATCCAGAGAAGTCCAAGATTGTGTTTTTTAGACTGGCTGCCACGAGCTGAAACGAATGCAGCCAAGAGCGAGCGTCTGTGACTTACGGTTCAAAAGTTATTCACAGAAACATGGTTCTGAACTTTGCTGCCAGCCGCGAAAGCGAAAATAACGAAGATCGAGCGTCTAGGATTTACTTGTCAAAAGCTCGCCTGGGAAACATCCAGGGAAGTCAAAGACAGTGCTTCTATACTAATTGCCAGGCGCTGAGACGAATGCCGCCAAGATCTAGCGTCTATGACTTACGGTTCAAGAATTAGCCTCAGAAACAGTGGGAAACAGTGCTTCTATACTAATTGCCAGGCGCTGAGACGAATGCCGCCAAGATCGAGCGTCTAAGACTTACGGTTCAAGAATTAGCCTCAGAAACAGTGGTTCTGAACATGCTGCCAATAGCTCGCCTGGGAAATATCCAGAGAAGTCCAAGATAGTGTTTTTTAGACTGGCTGCCACGAGCTGAAACGAATGCAGCCAAGAGCGAGCGTCTGTGACTTACGGTTCAAAAGTTATTCACAGAAACATGGTTCTGAACTTTGCTGCCAGCCGCGAAAGCGAAAATAACGAAGATCGAGCGTCTAGGATTTACTTGTCAAAAGCTCGCCTGGGAAACATCCAGAGAAGTCAAAGACAGTGCTTCTATACTAATTGCCAGGCGCTGAGACGAATGCCGCCAAGATCTAGCGTCTATGACTTACGGTTCAAGAATTAGCCTCAGAAACAGTGGGAAACAGTGCTTCTATACTAATTGCCAGGGGCTGAGACGAATGCCGCCAAGTGCGAGCGTCTATGACTTACGGTTCAAGAATTAGCCTCAGAAACAGTGGTTCTGAACATGCTGCCAATAGCTCGCCTGGGAAACATCCAGAGAAGTCCAAGATTGTGTTTTTTAGACTGGCTGCCACGAGCTGAAACGAATGCAGCCAAGAGCGAGCGTCTGTGACGTACGGTTCAAGAGTTATTCACAGAAACATGGTTCTGAACTTTGCTGCCAGCCGCGAAAGCGAAAATAACCAAGATCGAGCGTCTAGGATTTACTTGTCAATAGCTCGCCTGGGAAACATCCAGAGAAGTCAAAGACAGTGCTTCTATACTACTTGCCAGGCGCTGAGACGAATGCCGCCAAGATCGAGCGTCTAAGACTTACGGTTCAAGAATTAGCCTCAGAAACAGTGGTTCTGAACATGCTGCCAATAGCTCGCCTGGGAAACATCCAGAGAAGTCCAAGATAGTGTTTTTTAAACTGGCTGCCACGAGCTGAAACGAATGCAGCCAAGAGCGAGCGTCTGTGACTTACGGTTCAAGAGTTATTCACAGAAACATGGTTCTGAACTTTGCTGCCAGCCGCGAAAGCGAAAATAACCAAGATCGAGCGTCTAGGATTTACTTGTCAATAGCTCACCTGGGAAACATCCAGAGAAGTCAAAGACAGTGCTTCTATACTAATTGCCAGGCGCTGAGACGAATGCCGCCAAGATCTAGCGTCTATGACTTACGGTTCAAGAATTAGCCTCAGAAACAGTGGGAAACAGTGCTTCTATACTAATTGCCAGGGGCTGAGACGAATGCCGCCAAGTGCGAGCGTCTATGACTTACGGTTCAAGAATTAGCCTCAGAAACAGTGGTTCTGAACATGCTGCCAATAGCTCGCCTGGGAAACATCCAGAGAAGTCCAAGATTGTGTTTTTTAGACTGGCTGCCACGAGCTGAAACGAATGCAGCCAAGAGCGAGCGTCTGTGACTTACGGTTCAAAAGTTATTCACAGAAACATGGTTCTGAACTTTGCTGCCAGCCGCGAAAGCGAAAATAACGAAGATCGAGCGTCTAGGATTTACTTGTCAAAAGCTCGCCTGGGAAACATCCAGAGAAGTCAAAGACAGTGCTTCTATACTAATTGCCAGGCGCTGAGACGAATGCCGCCAAGATCTAGCGTCTATGACTTACGGTTCAAGAATTAGCCTCAGAAACAGTGGGAAACAGTGCTTCTATACTAATTGCCAGGCGCTGAGACGAATGCCGCCAAGATCGAGCGTCTAAGACTTACGGTTCAAGAATTAGCCTCAGAAACAGTGGTTCTGAACATGCTGCCAATAGCTCGCCTGGGAAATATCCAGAGAAGTCCAAGATAGTGTTTTTTAGACTGGCTGCCACGAGCTGAAACGAATGCAGCCAAGAGCGAGCGTCTGTGACTTACGGTTCAAGAGTTATTCACAGAAACATGGTTCTGAACTTTGCTGCCAGCCGCGAAAGCGAAAATAACCAAGATCGAGCGTCTAGGATTTACTTGTCAATAGCTCGCCTGGGAAACATCCAGAGAAGTCAAAGACAGTGCTTCTATACTAATTGCCAGGCGCTGAGACGAATGCCGCCAAGATCTAGCGTCTATGACTTACGGTTCAAGAATTAGCCTCAGAAACAGTGGGAAACAGTGCTTCTATACTAATTGCCAGGCGCTGAGACGAATGCCGCCAAGATCGAGCGTCTAAGACTTACGGTTCAAGAATTAGCCTCAGAAACAGTGGTTCTGAACATGCTGCCAATAGCTCGCCTGGGAAACATCCAGAGAAGTCCAAGATAGTGTTTTTTAGACTGGCTGCCACGAGCTGAAACGAATGCAGCCAAGAGCGAGCGTCTGTGACTTACGGTTCAAGAGTTATTCACAGAAACATGGTTCTGAACTTTGCTGCCAGCCGCGAAAGCGAAAATAACCAAGATCGAGCGTCTAGGATTTACTTGTCAATAGCTCGCCTGGGAAACATCCAGAGAAGTCAAAGACAGTGCTTCTATACTAATTGCCAGGCGCTGAGACGAATGCCGCCAAGATCTAGCGTCTATGACTTACGGTTCAAGAATTAGCCTCAGAAACAGTGGGAAACTGTGCTTCTATACTAATTGCCAGGGGCTGAGACGAATGCCGCCAAGTGCGAGCGTCTATGACTTACGGTTCAAGAATTAGCCTCAGAAACAGTGGTTCTGAACATGCTGCCAATAGCTCGCCTGGGAAACATCCAGAGAAGTCCAAGATTGTGTTTTTTAGACTGGCTGCCACGAGCTGAAACGAATGCAGCCAAGAGCGAGCGTCTGTGACTTACGGTTCAAAAGTTATTCACAGAAACATGGTTCTGAACTTTGCTGCCAGCCGCGAAAGCGAAAATAACCAAGATCGAGCGTCTAGGATTTAATTGTCAATAGCTCGCCTGGGAAACATCCAGAGAAGTCAAAGACAGTGCTTCTATACTAATTGCCAGGCGCTGAGACGAATGCCGCCAAGATCTAGCGCCTATGACTTACGGTTCAAGAATTAGCCTCAGAAACAGTGGGAAACAGTGCTTCTATACTAATTGCCAGGCGCTGAGACGAATGCCGCCAAGATCGAGCGTCTATGACACGTTTCAAGAATTAGCCTCAGAAACAGTGGTTCTGAACATGCTGCCAATAGCTCGCCTGGGAAACATCCAGAGAAGTCCAAGATTGTGTTTTTTAGACTGGCTGCCACGAGCTGAAACGAATGCAGCCAAGAGCGAGCGTCTGTGACTTACGGTTCAAAAGTTATTCACAGAAACATGGTTCTGAACTTTGCTGCCAGCCGCGAAAGCGAAAATAACCAAGATCGAGCGTCTAGGATTTACTTGTCAAAAGCTCGCCTGGGAAACATCCAGAGAAGTCAAAGACAGTGCTTCTATACTAATTGCCAGGCGCTGAGACGAATGCCGCCAAGATCGAGCGTCTAAGACTTACGGTTCAAGAATTAGCCTCAGAAACAGTGGTTCTGAACATGCTGCCAATAGCTCGCCTGGGAAACATCCAGAGAAGTCCAAGATTGTGTTTTTTAGACTGGCTGCCACGAGCTGAAACGAATGCAGCCAAGAGCGAGCGTCTGTGACTTACGGTTCAAGAGTTATTCACAGAAACATGGTTCTGAACTTTGCTGCCAGCCGCGAAAGCGAAAATAACCAAGATCGAGCGTCTAGGATTTACTTGTCAATAGCTCGCCTGGGAAACATCCAGAGAAGTCAAAGACAGTGCTTCTATACTAATTGCCAGGCGCTGAGACGAATGCCGCCAAGATCTAGCGTCTATGACTTACGGTTCAAGAATTAGCCTCAGAAATAGTGGGAAACAGTGCTTCTATACTAATTGCCAGGGGCTGAGACGAATGCCGCCAAGTGCGAGCGTCTATGACTTACGGTTCAAGAATTAGCCTCAGAAACAGTGGTTCTGAACATGCTGCCAATAGCTCGCCTGGGAAACATCCAGAGAAGTCCAAGATTGTGTTTTTTAGACTGGCTGCCACGAGCTGAAACGAATGCAGCCAAGAGCGAGCGTCTGTGACGTACGGTTCAAGAGTTATTCACAGAAACATGGTTCTGAACTTTGCTGCCAGCCGCGAAAGCGAAAATAACCAAGATCGAGCGTCTAGGATTTACTTGTCAATAGCTCGCCTGGGAAACATCCAGAGAAGTCAAAGACAGTGCTTCTATACTAATTGCCAGGCGCTGAGAAGAATGCCGCCAAGATCTAGCGTCTATGACTTACGGTTCAAGAATTAGCCTCAGAAACAGTGGGAAACAGTGCTTCTATACTAATTGCCAGGGGCTGAGACGAATGCCGCCAAGTGCGAGCGTCTATGACTTACGGTTCAAGAATTAGCCTCAGAAACAGTGGTTCTGAACATGCTGCCAATAGCTCGCCTGGGAAACATCCAGAGAAGTCCAAGATTGTGTTTTTTAGACTGGCTGCCACGAGCTGAAACGAATGCAGCCAAGAGCGAGCGTCTGTGACGTACGGTTCAAGAGTTATTCACAGAAACATGGTTCTGAACTTTGCTGCCAGCCGCGAAAGCGAAAATAACCAAGATCGAGCGTCTAGGATTTACTTGTCAATAGCTCGCCTGGGAAACATCCAGAGAAGTCAAAGACAGTGCTTCTATACTAATTGCCAGGCGCTGAGACGAATGACGCCAAGATCGAGCGTCTAAGACTTACGGTTCAAGAATTAGCCTCAGAAACAGTGGTTCTGAACATGCTGCCAATAGCTCGCCTGGGAAACATCCAGAGAAGTCCAAGATAGTGTTTTTTAAACTGGCTGCCACGAGCTGAAACGAATGCAGCCAAGAGCGAGCGTCTGTGACTTACGGTTCAAGAGTTATTCACAGAAACATGGTTCTGAACTTTGCTGCCAGCCGCGAAAGCGAAAATAACCAAGATCGAGCGTCTAGGATTTACTTGTCAATAGCTCGCCTGGGAAACATCCAGAGAAGTCAAAGACAGTGCTTCTATACTAATTGCCAGGCGCTGAGACGAATGCCGCCAAGATCTAGCGCCTATGACTTACGGTTCAAGAATTAGCCTCAGAAACAGTGGGAAACAGTGCTTCTATACTAATTGCCAGGCGCTGAGACGAATGCCGCCAAGATCGAGCGTCTATGACACGGTTCAAGAATTAGCCTCAGAAACAGTGGTTCTGAACATGCTGCCAATAGCTCGCCTGGGAAACATCCAGAGAAGTCCAAGATTGTGTTTTTTAGACTGGCTGCCACGAGCTGAAACGAATGCAGCCAAGAGCGAGCGTCTGTGACTTACGGTTCAAAAGTTATTCACAGAAACATGGTTCTGAACGTTGCTGCCAGCCGCGAAAGCGAAAATAACCAAGATCGAGCGTCTAGGATTTACTTGTCAATATCTCGCCTGGGAAACATCCAGAGAAGTCAAAGACAGTGCTTCTATACTAATTGCCAGGCGCTGAGACGAATGCCGCCAAGATCTAGCGTCTATGACTTACGGTTCAAGAATTAGCCTCAGAAACAGTGGGAAACAGTGCTTCTATACTAATTGCCAGGCGCTGAGACGAATGCCGCCAAGATCGAGCGTCTATGACTTACGGTTCAAGAATTAGCCTCAGAAACAGTGGTTCTGAACATGCTGCCAATAGCTCGCCTGGGAAACATCCAGAGAAGTCCAAGATTGTGTTTTTTAGACTGGCTGCCACGAGCTGAAACGAATGCAGCCAAGAGCGAGCGTCTGTGACTTACGGTTCAAGAGTTATTCACAGAAACATGGTTCTGAACTTTGCTGCCAGCCGCGAAAGCGAAAATAACCAAGATCGAGCGTCTAGGATTTACTTGTCAATAGCTCGCCTGGGAAACATCCAGAGAAGTCAAAGACAGTGCTTCTATACTAATTGCCAGGCGCTGAGACGAATACCGCCAAGATCTAGCGTCTATGACTTACGGTTCAAGTATTAGCCTCAGAAACAGTGGGAAACAGTGCTTCTATACTAATTGCCAGGCGCTGAGACGAATGCCGCCAAGATCGAGCGTCTATGACTTACGGTTCAAGAATTAGCCTCAGAAATAGTGGTTCTGAACATGCTGCCAATAGCTCGCCTGGGAAACATCCAGAGAAGTCCAAGATTGTGTTTTTTAGACTGGCTGCCACGAGCTGAAACGAATGCAGCCAAGAGCGAGCGTCTGTGACTTACGGTTCAAAAGTTATTCACAGAAACATGGTTCTGAACTTTGCTGCCAGCCGCGAAAGCGAAAATAACCAAGATCGAGCGTCTAGGATTTACTTGTCAATAGCTCGCCTGGGAAACATCCAGAGAAGTCAAAGACAGTGCTTCTATACTAATTGCCAGTCGCTGAGACGAATGCCGCCAAGATCTAGCGTCTATGACTTACGGTTCAAGAATTAGCCTCAGAAACAGTGGGAAACAGTGCTTCTATACTAATTGCCAGGCGCTGAGACGAATGCCGCCAAGATCGAGCGTCTATGACTTACGGTTCAAGAATTAGCCTCAGAAACAGTGGTTCTGAACATGCTGCCAATAGCTCGCCTGGGAAACATCCAGAGAAGTCCAAGATTGTGTTTTTTAGACTGGCTGCCACGAGCTGAAACGAATGCAGCCAAGAGCGAGCGTCTGTGACTTACGGTTCAAAAGTTATTCACAGAAACATGGTTCTGAACTTTGCTGCCAGCCGCGAAAGCGAAAATAACCAAGATCGAGCGTCTAGGATTTACTTGTCAAAAGCTCGCCTGGGAAACATCCAGAGAAGTCAAAGACAGTGCTTCTATACTAATTGCCAGGCGCTGAGACGAATGCCGCCAAGATCGAGCGTCTAAGACTTACGGTTCAAGAATTAGCCTCAGAAACAGTGGTTCTGAACATGCTGCCAATAGCTCGCCTGGGAAACATCCAGAGAAGTCCAAGATAGTGTTTTTTAGACTGGCTGCCACGAGCTGAAACGAATGCAGCCAAGAGCGAGCGTCTGTGACTTACGGTTCAAGAGTTATTCACAGAAACATGGTTCTGAACTTTGCTGCCAGCCGCGAAAGCGAAAATAACCAAGATCGAGCGTCTAGGATTTACTTGTCAATAGCTCGCCTGGGAAACATCCAGAGAAGTCAAAGACAGTGCTTCTATACTAATTGCCAGGCGCTGAGACGAATGCCGCCAAGATCTAGCGTCTATGACTTACGGTTCAAGAATTAGCCTCAGAAACAGTGGGAAACTGTGCTTCTATACTAATTGCCAGGGGCTGAGACGAATGCCGCCAAGTGCGAGCGTCTATGACTTACGGTTCATGAATTAGCCTCAGAAACAGTGGTTCTGAACATGCTGCCAATAGCTCGCCTGGGAAACATCCAGAGAAGTCCAAGATTGTGTTTTTTAGACTGGCTGCCACGAGCTGAAACGAATGCAGCCAAGAGCGAGCGTCTGTGACTTACGGTTCAAAAGTTATTCACAGAAACATGGTTCTGAACGTTGCTGCCAGCCGCGAAAGCGAAAATAACCAAGATCGAGCGTCTAGGATTTACTTGTCAATAGCTCGCCTGGGAAACATCCAGAGAAGTCAAAGACAGTGCTTCTATACTAATTGCCAGGCGCTGAGACGAATGCCGCCAAGATCTAGCGCCTATGACTTACGGTTCAAGAATTAGCCTCAGAAACAGTGGGAAACAGTGCTTCTATACTAATTGCCAGGCGCTGAGACGAATGCCGCCAAGATCGAGCGTCTATGACACGGTTCAAGAATTAGCCTCAGAAACAGTGGTTCTGAACATGCTGCCAATAGCTCGCCTGGGAAACATCCAGAGAAGTCCAAGATTGTGTTTTTTAGACTGGCTGCCACGAGCTGAAACGAATGCAGCCAAGAGCGAGCGTCTGTGACTTACGGTTCAAAAGTTATTCACAGAAACATGGTTCTGAACGTTGCTGCCAGCCGCGAAAGCGAAAATAACCAAGATCGAGCGTCTAGGATTTACTTGTCAATAGCTCGCCTGGGAAACATCCAGAGAAGTCAAAGACAGTGCTTCTATACTAATTGCCAGGCGCTGAGACGAATGCCGCCAAGATCGAGCGTCTATGACTTACGGTTCAAGAATTAGCCTCAGAAATAGTGGTTCTGAACATGCTGCCAATAGCTCGCCTGGGAAACATCCAGAGAAGTCAAAGACAGTGCTTCTATACTAATTGCCAGGCGCTGAGACGAATGCCGCCAAGATCTAGCGTCTATGACTTACGGTTCAAGAATTAGCCTCAGAAACAGTGGGAAACAGTGCTTCTATACTAATTGCCAGGCGCTGAGACGAATGCCGCCAAGATCGAGCGTCTATGACTTACGGTTCAAGAATTAGCCTCAGAAACAGTGGTTCTGAACATGCTGCCAATAGCTCGCCTGGGAAACATCCAGAGAAGTCCAAGATTGTGTTTTTTAGACTGGCTGCCACGAGCTGAAACGAATGCAGCCAAGAGCGAGCGTCTGTGACTTACGGTTCAAAAGTTATTCACAGAAACATGGTTCTGAACTTTGCTGCCAGCCGCGAAAGCGAAAATAACCAAGATCGAGCGTCTAGGATTTACTTGTCAAAAGCTCGCCTGGGAAACATCCAGAGAAGTCAAAGACAGTGCTTCCATACTAATTGCCAGGCGCTGAGACGAATGCCGCCAAGATCGAGCGTCTAAGACTTACGGTTCAAGAATTAGCCTCAGAAACAGTGGTTCTGAACATGCTGCCAATAGCTCGCCTGGGAAACATCCAGAGAAGTCCAAGATAGTGTTTTTTAGACTGGCTGCCACGAGCTGAAACGAATGCAGCCAAGAGCGAGCGTCTGTGACTTACGGTTCAAGAGTTATTCACAGAAACATGGTTCTGAACTTTGCTGCCAGCCGCGAAAGCGAAAATAACCAAGATCGAGCGTCTAGGATTTACTTGTCAATAGCTCGCCTGGGAAACATCCAGAGAAGTCAAAGACAGTGCTTCTATACTAATTGCCAGGCGCTGAGACGAATGCCGCCAAGATCTAGCGTCTATGACTTACGGTTCAAGTATTAGCCTCAGAAACAGTGGGAAACAGTGCTTCTATACTAATTGTCAGGCGCTGAGACGAATGCCGCCAAGATCGATCGTCTATGACTTACGGTTCAAGAATTAGCCTCAGAAACAGTGGTTCTGAACATGCTGCCAATAGCTCGCCTGGGAAACATCCAGAGAAGTCCAAGATTGTGTTTTTTAGACTGGCTGCCACGAGCTGAAACGAATGCAGCCAAGAGCGAGCGTCTGTGACTTACGGTTCAAGAGTTATTCACAGAAACATGGTTCTGAACTTTGCTGCCAGCCGCGAAAGCGAAAATAACCAAGATCGAGCGTCTAGGATTTACTTGTCAAAAGCTCGCCTGGGAAACATCCAGAGAAGTCAAAGAGTGCTTCTATACTAATTGCCAGGCGCTGAGACGAATGCCGCCAAGATCTAGCGTCTATGACTTACGGTTCAAGAATTAGCCTCAGAAACAGTGGGAAACAGTGCTTCTATACTAATTGCCAGGCGCTGAGACGAATGCCGCCAAGATCGAGCGTCTAAGACTTACGGTTCAAGAATTAGCCTCAGAAACAGTGGTTCTGAACATGCTGCCAATAGCTCGCCTGGGAAACATCCAGAGAAGTCCAAGATAGTGTTTTTTAGACTGGCTGCCACGAGCTGAAACGAATGCAGCCAAGAGCGAGCGTCTGTGACTTACGGTTCAAAAGTTATTCACAGAAACATGGTTCTGAACTTTGCTGCCAGCCGCGAAAGCGAAAATAACCAAGATCGAGCGTCTAGGATTTACTTGTCAATAGCTCGCCTGGGAAACATCCAGAGAAGTCAAAGACAGTGCTTCTATACTAATTGCCAGGCGCTGAGACGAATGCCGCCAAGATCTAGCGTCTATGACTTACGGTTCAAGAATTAGCCTCAGAAACAGTGGGAAACAGTGCTTCTATACTAATTGCCAGGCGCTGAGACGAATGCCGCCAAGATCGAGCGTCTATGACTTACGGTTCAAGAATTAGCCTCAGAAACAGTGGTTCTGAACATGCTGCCAATAGCTCGCCTGGGAAACATCCAGAGAAGTCCAAGATTGTGTTTTTTAGACTGGCTGCCACGAGCTGAAACGAATGCAGCCAAGAGCGAGCGTCTGTGACTTACGGTTCAAAAGTTATTCACAGAAACATGGTTCTGAACTTTGCTGCCAGCCGCGAAAGCGAAAATAACCAAGATCGAGCGTCTAGGATTTACTTGTCAAAAGCTCGCCTGGGAAACATCCAGAGAAGTCAAAGACAGTGCTTCTATACTAATTGCCAGGCGCTGAGACGAATGCCGCCAAGATCGAGCGTCTAAGACTTACGGTTCAAGAATTAGCCTCAGAAACAGTGGTTCTGAACATGCTGCCAATAGCTCGCCTGGGAAACATCCAGAGAAGTCCAAGATAGTGTTTTTTAGACTGGCTGCCACGAGCTGAAACGAATGCAGCCAAGAGCGAGCGTCTGTGACTTACGGTTCAAGAGTTATTCACAGAAACATGGTTCTGAACTTTGCTGCCAGCCGCGAAAGCGAAAATAACCAAGATCGAGCGTCTAGGATTTACTTGTCAATAGCTCGCCTGGGAAACATCCAGAGAAGTCAAAGACAGTGCATCTATACTAATTGCCAGGCGCTGAGACGAATGCCGCCAAGATCTAGCGTCTATGACTTACGGTTCAAGTATTAGCCTCAGAAACAGTGGGAAACAGTGCTTCTATACTAATTGCCAGGCGCTGAGACGAATGCCGCCAAGATCGATCGTCTATGACTTACGGTTCAAGAATTAGCCTCAGAAACAGTGGTTCTGAACATGCTGCCAATAGCTCGCCTGGGAAACATCCAGAGAAGTCCAAGATTGTGTTTTTTAGACTGGCTGCCACGAGCTGAAACGAATGCAGCCAAGAGCGAGCGTCTGTGACTTACGGTTCAAGAGTTATTCACAGAAACATGGTTCTGAACTTTGCTGCCAGCCGCGAAAGCGAAAATAACCAAGATCGAGCGTCTAGGATTTACTTGTCAAAAGCTCGCCTGGGAAACATCCAGAGAAGTCAAAGACAGTGCTTCTATACTAATTGCCAGGCGCTGAGACGAATGCCGCCAAGATCTAGCGTCTATGACTTACGGTTCAAGAATTAGCCTCAGAAACAGTGGGAAACAGTGCTTCTATACTAATTGCCAGGCGCTGAGACGAATGCCGCCAAGATCGAGCGTCTAAGACTTACGGTTCAAGAATTAGCCTCAGAAACAGTGGTTCTGAACATGCTGCCAATAGCTCGCCTGGGAAACATCCAGAGAAGTCCAAGATAGTGTTTTTTAGACTGGCTGCCACGAGCTGAAACGAATGCAGCCAAGAGCGAGCGTCTGTGACTTACGGTTCAAAAGTTATTCACAGAAACATGGTTCTGAACTTTGCTGCCAGCCGCGAAAGCGAAAATAACCAAGATCGAGCGTCTAGGATTTACTTGTCAATAGCTCGCCTGGGAAACATCCAGAGAAGTCAAAGACAGTGCTTCTATACTAATTGCCAGGCGCTGAGACGAATGCCGCCAAGATCTAGCGTCTATGACTTACGGTTCAAGAATTAGCCTCAGAAACAGTGGGAAACAGTGCTTCTATACTAATTGCCAGGCGCTGAGACGAATGCCGCCAAGATCGAGCGTCTATGACTTACGGTTCAAGAATTAGCCTCAGAAACAGTGGTTCTGAACATGCTGCCAATAGCTCGCCTGGGAAACATCCAGAGAAGTCCAAGATTGTGTTTTTTAGACTGGCTGCCACGAGCTGAAACGAATGCAGCCAAGAGCGAGCGTCTGTGACTTACGGTTCAAAAGTTATTCACAGAAACATGGTTCTGAACTTTGCTGCCAGCCGCGAAAGCGAAAATAACCAAGATCGAGCGTCTAGGATTTACTTGTCAAAAGCTCGCCTGGGAAACATCCAGAGAAGTCAAAGACAGTGCTTCTATACTAATTGCCAGGCGCTGAGACGAATGCCGCCAAGATCTAGCGTCTATGACTTACGGTTCAAGAATTAGCCTCAGAAACAGTGGGAAACAGTGCTTCTATACTAATTGCCAGGCGCTGAGACGAATGCCGCCAAGATCGAGCGTCTATGACTTACGGTTCAAGAATTAGCCTCAGAAACAGTGGTTCTGAACATGCTGCCAATAGCTCGCCTGGGAAACATCCAGAGAAGTCCAAGATTGTGTTTTTTAGACTGGCTGCCACGAGCTGAAACGAATGCAGCCAAGAGCGAGCGTCTGTGACTTACGGTTCAAAAGTTATTCACAGAAACATGGTTCTGAACTTTGCTGCCAGCCGCGAAAGCGAAAATAACCAAGATCGAGCGTCTAGGATTTACTTGTCAAAAGCTCGCCTGGGAAACATCCAGAGAAGTCAAAGACAGTGCTTCTATACTAATTGCCAGGCGCTGAGACGAATGCCGCCAAGATCGAGCGTCTAAGACTTACGGTTCAAGAATTAGCCTCAGAAACAGTGGTTCTGAACATGCTGCCAATAGCTCGCCTGGGAAACATCCAGAGAAGTCCAAGATAGTGTTTTTTAGACTGGCTGCCACGAGCTGAAACGAATGCAGCCAAGAGCGAGCGTCTGTGACTTACGGTTCAAGAGTTATTCACAGAAACATGGTTCTGAACTTTGCTGCCAGCCGCGAAAGCGAAAATAACCAAGATCGAGCGTCTAGGATTTACTTGTCAATAGCTCGCCTGGGAAACATCCAGAGAAGTCAAAGACAGTGCTTCTATACTAATTGCCAGGCGCTGAGACGAATGCCGCCAAGATCTAGCGTCTATGACTTACGGTTCAAGTATTAGCCTCAGAAACAGTGGGAAACAGTGCTTCTATACTAATTGCCAGGCGCTGAGACGAATGCCGCCAAGATCGATCGTCTATGACTTACGGTTCAAGAATTAGCCTCAGAAACAGTGGTTCTGAACATGCTGCCAATAGCTCGCCTGGGAAACATCCAGAGAAGTCCAAGATTGTGTTTTTTAGACTGGCTGCCACGAGCTGAAACGAATGCAGCCAAGAGCGAGCGTCTGTGACTTACGGTTCAAGAGTTATTCACAGAAACATGGTTCTGAACTTTGCTGCCAGCCGCGAAAGCGAAAATAACCAAGATCGAGCGTCTAGGATTTACTTGTCAAAAGCTCGCCTGGGAAACATCCAGAGAAGTCAAAGACAGTGCTTCTATACTAATTGCCAGGCGCTGAGACGAATGCCGCCAAGATCTAGCGTCTATGACTTACGGTTCAAGAATTAGCCTCAGAAACAGTGGGAAACAGTGCTTCTATACTAATTGCCAGGCGCTGAGACGAATGCCGCCAAGATCGAGCGTCTAAGACTTACGGTTCAAGAATTAGCCTCAGAAACAGTGGTTCTGAACATGCTGCCAATAGCTCGCCTGGGAAACATCCAGAGAAGTCCAAGATAGTGTTTTTTAGACTGGCTGCCACGAGCTGAAACGAATGCAGCCAAGAGCGAGCGTCTGTGACTTACGGTTCAAAAGTTATTCACAGAAACATGGTTCTGAACTTTGCTGCCAGCCGCGAAAGCGAAAATAACCAAGATCGAGCGTCTAGGATTTACTTGTCAAAAGCTCGCCTGGGAAACATCCAGAGAAGTCAAAGACAGTGCTTCTATACTAATTGCCAGGCGCTGAGACGAATGCCGCCAAGATCTAGCGTCTATGACTTACGGTTCAAGAATTAGCCTCAGAAACAGTGGGAAACAGTGCTTCTATACTAATTGCCAGGCGCTGAGACGAATGCCGCCAAGATCGAGCGTCTATGACTTACGGTTCAAGAATTAGCCTCAGAAACAGTGGTTCTGAACATGCTGCCAATAGCTCGCCTGGGAAACATCCAGAGAAGTCCAAGATTGTGTTTTTTAGACTGGCTGCCACGAGCTGAAACGAATGCAGCCAAGAGCGAGCGTCTGTGACTTACGGTTCAAAAGTTATTCACAGAAACATGGTTCTGAACTTTGCTGCCAGCCGCGAAAGCGAAAATAACCAAGATCGAGCGTCTAGGATTTACTTGTCAAAAGCTCGCCTGGGAAACATCCAGAGAAGTCAAAGACAGTGCTTCTATACTAATTGCCAGGCGCTGAGACGAATGCCGCCAAGATCTAGCGTCTATGACTTACGGTTCAAGAATTAGCCTCAGAAACAGTGGGAAACAGTGCTTCTATACTAATTGCCAGGCGCTGAGACGAATGCCGCCAAGATCGAGCGTCTATGACTTACGGTTCAAGAATTAGCCTCAGAAACAGTGGTTCTGAACATGCTGCCAATAGCTCGCCTGGGAAACATCCAGAGAAGTCCAAGATTGTGTTTTTTAGACTGGCTGCCACGAGCTGAAACGAATGCAGCCAAGAGCGAGCGTCTGTGACTTACGGTTCAAAAGTTATTCACAGAAACATGGTTCTGAACTTTGCTGCCAGCCGCGAAAGCGAAAATAACCAAGATCGAGCGTCTAGGATTTACTTGTCAAAAGCTCGCCTGGGAAACATCCAGAGAAGTCAAAGACAGTGCTTCTATACTAATTGCCAGGCGCTGAGACGAATGCCGCCAAGATCGAGCGTCTAAGACTTACGGTTCAAGAATTAGCCTCAGAAACAGTGGTTCTGAACATGCTGCCAATAGCTCGCCTGGGAAACATCCAGAGAAGTCCAAGATAGTGTTTTTTAGACTGGCTGCCACGAGCTGAAACGAATGCAGCCAAGAGCGAGCGTCTGTGACTTACGGTTCAAGAGTTATTCACAGAAACATGGTTCTGAACTTTGCTGCCAGCCGCGAAAGCGAAAATAACCAAGATCGAGCGTCTAGGATTTACTTGTCAATAGCTCGCCTGGGAAACATCCAGAGAAGTCAAAGACAGTGCTTCTATACTAATTGCCAGGCGCTGAGACGAATGCCGCCAAGATCTAGCGTCTATGACTTACGGTTCAAGTATTAGCCTCAGAAACAGTGGAAACAGTGCTTCCATACTAATTGCCAGGCGCTGAGACGAATGCCGCCAAGATCGATCGTCTATGACTTACGGTTCAAGAATTAGCCTCAGAACGTGGTTCTGAACATGCTGCCAATAGCTCGCCTGGGAAAACATCCAGAGAGTCCAAGATTGTGTTTTTAGACTGGCTGCCACGAGCTGAAACGAATGCAGCCAAGAGCGAGCGTCTGTGACTTACGGTTCAAGAGTTAATCACAGAACATGGTTCTGAACTTTGCTGCCAGCCGCGAAAGCGAAATAACCAAGATCGAGCGTCTAGGATTTACTTGTCAATAGCTCGCCTGGGAAACATCCAGAGAAGTCAAAGACAGTGCTTCTATACTAATTGCCAGGCGCTGAGACGAATGCCGCCAAGATCTAGCGTCTATGACTTACGTTCAAGTATTAGCCTCAGAAACAGTGGGAAACAGTGCTTCTATACTAATTGCCAGGCGCTGAGACGAATGCCGCCAAGATCGATTCGTCTATGACTTACGGTTCAAGAATTAGCCTCAGAAACAGTGGTTCTGAACATGCTGCCAATAGCTCGCCTGGGAAACATCCAGAGAAGTCCAAGATTGTGTTTTTTAGACTGGCTGCCACGAGCTGAAACGAATGCAGCCAAGAGCGAGCGTCTGTGACTTACGGTTCAAGAGTTATTCACAGAAACATGGTTCTGAACTTTGCTGCCAGCCGCAAAAGCGAAAATAACCAAGATCGAGCGTCTAGGATTTACTTGTCAATAGCTCGCCCTGGAAACATCCAGAGAAGTCCAAGACAGTGCTTCTATACTAATTGCCAGGCGCTGAGACGAATGCCGCCAAGATCTAGCGTCTATGACTTACGGTTCAAGTATTAGCCTCAGAAACAGTGGGAAACAGTGCTTCTATACTAATTGCCAGGCGCTGAGACGAATGCCGCCAAGATCGAGCGTCTATGACTTACGGTTCAAGAATTAGCCTCAGAAACAGTGGTTCTGAACATGCTGCCAATAGCTCGCCTGGGAAACATCCAGAGAAGTCCAAGATTGTGTTTTTTAGACTGGCTGCCACGAGCTGAAACGAATGCAGCCAAGAGCGAGCGTCTGTGACTTACGGTTCAAGAGTTATTCACAGAAACATGGTTCTGAACTTTGCTGCCAGCCGCGAAAGCGAAAATAACCAAGATCGAGCGTCTAGGATTTACTTGTCAATAGCTCGCCTGGGAAACATCCAGAGAAGTCAAAGACAGTGCTTCTATACTAATTGCCAGGCGCTGAGACGAATGCCGCCAAGAGCGAGCGTCTATGACTTACGGTTCAAGAATTAGCCTCAGAAACAGTGGTTCTGAACATGCTGCCAATAGCTCGCCTGGGAAACATCCAGAGAAGTCCAAGATAGTGTTTTTTAGACTGGCTGCCACGAGCTGAAACGAATGCAGCCAAGAGCGAGCGTCTGTGACTTACGGTTCAAGAGTTATTCACAGAAACATGGTTCTGAACTTTGCTGCCAGCCGCGAAAGCGAAAATAACCAAGATCGAGCGTCTAGGATTTACTTGTCAATAGCTCGCCCTGGAAACATCCAGAGAAGTCCAAGACAGTGCTTCTATACTAATTGCCAGGCGCTGAGACGAATGCCGCCAAGATCTAGCGTCTATGACTTACGGTTCAAGTATTAGCCTCAGAAACAGTGGGAAACAGTGCTTCTATACTAATTGCCAGGCGCTGAGACGAATGCCGCCAAGATCGAGCGTCTATGACTTACGGTTCAAGAATTAGCCTCAGAAACAGTGGTTCTGAACATGCTGCCAATAGCTCGCCTGGGAAACATCCAGAGAAGTCAAAGATTGTGTTTTTTAGACTGGCTGCCACGAGCTGAAACGAATGCAGCCAAGAGCGAGCGTCTGTGACTTACGGTTCAAGAGTTATTCACAGAAACATGGTTCTGAACTTTGCTGCCAGCCGCGAAAGCGAAAATAACCAAGATCGAGCGTCTAGGATTTACTTGTCAAAAGCTCGCCTGGGAAACATCCAGAGAAGTCAAAGACAGTGCTTCTATACTAATTGCCAGGCGCTGAGACGAATGCCGCCAAGATCGAGCGTCTAAGACTTACGGTTCAAGAATTAGCCTCAGAAACAGTGGTTCTGAACATGCTGCCAATAGCTCGCCTGGGAAACATCCAGAGAAGTCCAAGATTGTGTTTTTTAGACTGGCTGCCACGAGCTGAAACGAATGCAGCCAAGAGCGAGCGTCTGTGACTTACGGTTCAAGAGTTATTCACAGAAACATGGTTCTGAACTTTGCTGCCAGCCGCGAAAGCGAAAATAACCAAGATCGAGCGTCTAGGATTTACTTGTCAATAGCTCGCCTGGGAAACATCCAGAGAAGTCAAAGACAGTGCTTCTATACTAATTGCCAGGCGCTGAGACGAATGCCGCCAAGATCGAGCGTCTATGACTTACGGTTCAAGAATTAGCCTCAGAAACAGTGGTTCTGAACATGCTGCCAATAGCTCGCCTGGGAAACATCCAGAGAAGTCCAAGATTGTGTTTTTTAGACTGGCTGCCACGAGCTGAAACGAATGCAGCCAAGAGCGAGCGTCTGTGACTTACGGTTCAAGAGTTATTCACAGAAACATGGTTCTGAACTTTGCTGCCAGCCGCGAAAGCGAAAATAACCAAGATCGAGCGTCTAGGATTTACTTGTCAATAGCTCGCCTGGGAAACATCCAGAGAAGTCAAAGACAGTGCTTCTATACTAATTGCCAGGCGCTGAGACGAATGCCGCCAAGAGCGAGCGTCTATGACTTACGGTTCAAGAATTAGCCTCAGAAACAGTGGTTCTGAACATGCTGCCAATAGCTCGCCTGGGAAACATCCAGAGAAGTCCAAGATAGTGTTTTTTAGACTGGCTGCCACGAGCTGAAACGAATGCAGCCAAGAGCGAGCGTCTGTGACTTACGGTTCAAGAGTTATTCACAGAAACATGGTTCTGAACTTTGCTGCCAGCCGCGAAAGCGAAAATAACCAAGATCGAGCGTCTAGGATTTACTTGTCAATAGCTCGCCCTGGAAACATCCAGAGAAGTCCAAGACAGTGCTTCTATACTAATTGCCAGGCGCTGAGACGAATGCCGCCAAGATCTAGCGTCTATGACTTACGGTTCAAGTATTAGCCTCAGAAACAGTGGGAAACAGTGCTTCTATACTAATTGCCAGGCGCTGAGACGAATGCCGCCAAGATCGAGCGTCTATGACTTACGGTTCAAGAATTAGCCTCAGAAACAGTGGTTCTGAACATGCTGCCAATAGCTCGCCTGGGAAACATCCAGAGAAGTCAAAGATTGTGTTTTTTAGACTGGCTGCCACGAGCTGAAACGAATGCAGCCAAGAGCGAGCGTCTGTGACTTACGGTTCAAGAGTTATTCACAGAAACATGGTTCTGAACTTTGCTGCCAGCCGCGAAAGCGAAAATAACCAAGATCGAGCGTCTAGGATTTACTTGTCAAAAGCTCGCCTGGGAAACATCCAGAGAAGTCAAAGACAGTGCTTCTATACTAATTGCCAGGCGCTGAGACGAATGCCGCCAAGATCGAGCGTCTAAGACTTACGGTTCAAGAATTAGCCTCAGAAACAGTGGTTCTGAACATGCTGCCAATAGCTCGCCTGGGAAACATCCAGAGAAGTCCAAGATTGTGTTTTTTAGACTGGCTGCCACGAGCTGAAACGAATGCAGCCAAGAGCGAGCGTCTGTGACTTACGGTTCAAGAGTTATTCACAGAAACATGGTTCTGAACTTTGCTGCCAGCCGCGAAAGCGAAAATAACCAAGATCGAGCGTCTAGGATTTACTTGTCAATAGCTCGCCTGGGAAACATCCAGAGAAGTCAAAGACAGTGCTTCTATACTAATTGCCAGGCGCTGAGACGAATGCCGCCAAGATCTAGCGTCTATGACTTACGGTTCAAGAATTAGCCTCAGAAACAGTGGGAAACAGTGCTTCTATACTAATTGCCAGGGGCTGAGACGAATGCCGCCAAGTGCGAGCGTCTATGACTTACGGTTCAAGAATTAGCCTCAGAAACAGTGGTTCTGAACATGCTGCCAATAGCTCGCCTGGGAAACATCCAGAGAAGTCCAAGATTGTGTTTTTAGACTGGCTGCCACGAGCTGAAACGAATGCAGCCAAGAGCGAGCGTCTGTGACTTACGGTTCAAAAGTTATTCACAGAAACATGGTTCTGAACTTTGCTGCCAGCCGCGAAAGCGAAATAACCAAGATCGAGCGTCTAGGATTTACTTGTCAAAAGCTCGCCTGGGAAACATCCAGAGAAGTCAAAGACAGTGCTTCTATACTAATTGCCAGGCGCTGAGACGAATGCCGCCAAGATCTAGCGTCTATGACTTACGGTTCAAGAATTAGCCTCAGAAACAGTGGGAAACAGTGCTTCTATACTAATTGCCAGGCGCTGAGACGAATGCCGCCAAGATCGAGCGTCTATGACTTACGGTTCAAGAATTAGCCTCAGAAACAGTGGTTCTGAACATGCTGCCAATAGCTCGCCTGGGAAACATCCAGAGAAGTCCAAGATTGTGTTTTTTAGACTGGCTGCCACGAGCTGAAACGAATGCAGCCAAGAGCGAGCGTCTGTGACTTACGGTTCAAAAGTTATTCACAGAAACATGGTTCTGAACTTTGCTGCCAGCCGCGAAAGCGAAATAACCAAGATCGAGCGTCTAGGATTTACTTGTCAAAAGCTCGCCTGGGAAACATCCAGAGAAGTCAAAGACAGTGCTTCTATACTAATTGCCAGGCGCTGAGACGAATGCCGCCAAGATCGAGCGTCTAAGACTTACGGTTCAAGAATTAGCCTCAGAAACAGTGGTTCTGAACATGCTGCCAATAGCTCGCCTGGGAAACATCCAGAGAAGTCCAAGATAGTGTTTTTTAAACTGGCTGCCACGAGCTGAAACGAATGCAGCCAAGAGCGAGCGTCTGTGACTTACGGTTCAAAAGTTATTCACAGAAACATGGTTCTGAACTTTGCTGCCAGCCGCGAAAGCGAAAATAACCAAGATCGAGCGTCTAGGATTTACTTGTCAAAAGCTCGCCTGGGAAACATCCAGAGAAGTCAAAGACAGTGCTTCTATACTAATTGCCAGGCGCTGAGACGAATGCCGCCAAGATCTAGCGTCTATGACTTACGGTTCAAGAATTAGCCTCAGAAACAGTGGGAAACAGTGCTTCTATACTAATTGCCAGGCGCTGAGACGAATGCCGCCAAGATCGAGCGTCTAAGACTTACGGTTCAAGAATTAGCCTCAGAAACAGTGGTTCTGAACATGCTGCCAATAGCTCGCCTGGGAAACATCCAGAGAAGTCCAAGATAGTGTTTTTTAGACTGGCTGCCACGAGCTGAAACGAATGCAGCCAAGAGCGAGCGTCTGTGACTTACGGTTCAAGAGTTATTCACAGAAACATGGTTCTGAACTTTGCTGCCAGCCGCGAAAGCGAAAATAACCAAGATCGAGCGTCTAGGATTTACTTGTCAATAGCTCGCCTGGGAAACATCCAGAGAAGTCAAAGACAGTGCTTCTATACTAATTGCCAGGCGCTGAGACGAATGCCGCCAAGATCTAGCGCCTATGACTTACGGTTCAAGAATTAGCCTCAGAAACAGTGGGAAACAGTGCTTCTATACTAATTGCCAGGCGCTGAGACGAATGCCGCCAAGATCGAGCGTCTATGACACGGTTCAAGAATTAGCCTCAGAAACAGTGGTTCTGAACATGCTGCCAATAGCTCGCCTGGGAAACATCCAGAGAAGTCCAAGATAGTGTTTTTTAAACTGTCTGCCACGAGCTGAAACGAATGCAGCCAAGAGCGAGCGTATGTGACTTACGGTTCAAGAGTTATTCACAGAAACATCGTTCTGAACTTTGCTGCCAGCCGCGAAAGCGAAAATAACCAAGATCGAGCGTCTAGGATTTACTTGTCAATAGCTCGCCTGGGAAACATCCAGAGAAGTCAAAGACAGTGCTTCCATACTAATTGCCAGGCGCTGAGACGAATGCCGCCAAGATCTAGCGTCTATGACTTACGGTTCAAGAATTAGCCTCAGAAACAGTGGGAAACAGTGCTTCTATACTAATTGTCAGGGCTGAGACGAATGCCGCCAAGTGCGAGCGTCTATGACTTACGGTTCAAGAATTAGCCTCAGAAACAGTGGTTCTGAACATGCTGCCAATAGCTCGCCTGGGAGACATCCAGAGAAGTCCAAGATTGTGTTTTTTAGACTGGCTGCCACGA
Organism: Rhinoderma darwinii; assembly: GCF_050947455.1. Classification (NCBI taxonomy): domain Eukaryota; kingdom Metazoa; phylum Chordata; class Amphibia; order Anura; family Rhinodermatidae; genus Rhinoderma; species Rhinoderma darwinii. Next base: position 65,587 of record NW_027464240.1, read on the forward strand.
GCTGAAACGAATGCAGCCAAGAGCGAGCGTCTGTGACGTACGGTTCAAGAGTTATTCACAGAAACATGGTTCTGAACTTTGCTGCCAGCCGCGAAAGCGAAAATAACCAAGATCGAGCGTCTAGGATTTACTTGTCAATAGCTCGCCTGGGAAACATCCAGAGAAGTCAAAGACAGTGCTTCTATACTAATTGCCAGGCGCTGAGACGAATGCCGCCAAGATCTAGCGTCTATGACTTACGGTTCAAGAATTAGCCTCAGAAACAGTGGGAAACAGTGCTTCTATACTAATTGCCAGGGGCTGAGACGAATGCCGCCAAGTGCGAGCGTCTATGACTTACGGTTCAAGAATTAGCCTCAGAAACAGTGGTTCTGAACATGCTGCCAATAGCTCGCCTGGGAAACATCCAGAGAAGTCCAAGATTGTGTTTTTTAGACTGGCTGCCACGAGCTGAAACGAATGCAGCCAAGAGCGAGCGTCTGTGACGTACGGTTCAAGAGTTATTCACAGAAACATGGTTCTGAACTTTGCTGCCAGCCGCGAAAGCGAAAATAACCAAGATCGAGCGTCTAGGATTTACTTGTCAATAGCTCGCCTGGGAAACATCCAGAGAAGTCAAAGACAGTGCTTCTATACTAATTGCCAGGCGCTGAGACGAATGCCGCCAAGATCGAGCGTCTAAGACTTACGGTTCAAGAATTAGCCTCAGAAACAGTGGTTCTGAACATGCTGCCAATAGCTCGCCTGGGAAACATCCAGAGAAGTCCAAGATAGTGTTTTTTAGACTGGCTGCCACGAGCTGAAACGAATGCAGCCAAGAGCGAGCGTCTGTGACTTACGGTTCAAGAGTTATTCACAGAAACATGGTTCTGAACTTTGCTGCCAGCCGCGAAAGCGAAAATAACCAAGATCGAGCGTCTAGGATTTACTTGTCAATAGCTCGCCTGGGAAACATCCAGAGAAGTCAAAGACAGTGCTTCTATACTAATTGCCAGGCGCTGAGACGAATGCCGCCAAGATCTAGCGCCTATGACTTACGGTTCAAGAATTAGCCTCAGAAACAGTGGGAAACAGTGCTTCTATACTAATTGCCAGGCGCTGAGACGAATGCCGCCAAGATCGAGCGTCTATGACACGGTTCAAGAATTAGCCTCAGAAACAGTGGTTCTGAACATGCTGCCAATAGCTCGCCTGGGAAACATCCAGAGAAGTCCAAGATAGTGTTTTTTAAACTGTCTGCCACGAGCTGAAACGAATGCAGCCAAGAGCGAGCGTCTGTGACTTACGGTTCAAGAGTTATTCACAGAAACATCGTTCTGAACTTTGCTGCCAGCCGCGAAAGCGAAAATAACCAAGATCGAGCGTCTAGGATTTACTTGTCAATAGCTCGCCTGGGAAACATCCAGAGAAGTCAAAGACAGTGCTTCCATACTAATTGCCAGGCGCTGAGACGAATGCCGCCAAGATCTAGCGTCTATGACTTACGGTTCAAGAATTAGCCTCAGAAACAGTGGGAAACAGTGCTTTTATACTAATTGCCAGGGGCTGAGACGAATGCCGCCAAGTGCGAGCGTCTATGACTTACGGTTCAAGAATTAGCCTCAGAAACAGTGGTTCTGAACATGCTGCCAATAGCTCGCCTGGGAAACATCCAGAGAAGTCCAAGATTGTGTTTTTTAGACTGGCTGCCACGAGCTGAAACGAATGCAGCCAAGAGCGAGCGTCTGTGACGTACGGTTCAAGAGTTATTCACAGAAACATGGTTCTGAACTTTGCTGCCAGCCGCGAAAGCGAAAATAACCAAGATCGAGCGTCTAGGATTTACTTGTCAATAGCTCGCCTGGGAAACATCCAGAGAAGTCAAAGACAGTGCTTCTATACTAATTGCCAGGCGCTGAGACGAATGCCGCCAAGATCGAGCGTCTAAGACTTACGGTTCAAGAATTAGCCTCAGAAACAGTGGGAAACTGTGCTTCTATACTAATTGCCAGGGGCTGAGACGAATGCCGCCAAGTGCGAGCGTCTATGACTTACGGTTCAAGAATTAGCCTCAGAAACAGTGGTTCTGAACATGCTGCCAATAGCTCGCCTGGGAAACATCCAGAGAAGTCCAAGATTGTGTTTTTTAGACTGGCTGCCACGAGCTGAAACGAATGCAGCCAAGAGCGAGCGTCTGTGACTTACGGTTCAAAAGTTATTCACAGAAACATGGTTCTGAACTTTGCTGCCAGCCGCGAAAGCGAAAATAACCAAGATCGAGCGTCTAGGATTTACTTGTCAAAAGCTCGCCTGGGAAACATCCAGAGAAGTCAAAGACAGTGCTTCTATACTAATTGCCAGGCGCTGAGACGAATGCCGCCAAGATCTAGCGTCTATGACTTACGGTTCAAGAATTAGCCTCAGAAACAGTGGGAAACAGTGCTTCTATACTAATTGCCAGGCGCTGAGACGAATGCCGCCAAGATCGAGCGTCTATGACACGGTTCAAGAATTAGCTTCAGAAACAGTGGTTCTGAACATGCTGCCAATAGCTCGCCTGGGAAACATCCAGAGAAGTCCAAGATAGTGTTTTTTAGACTGACTGCCACGAGCTGCAACGAATGCAGCCAAGAGCGAGCGTCTGTGACTTACGGTTCAAAAGTTATTCACAGAAACATGGTTCTGAACTTTGCTGCCAGCCGCGAAAGCGAAAATAACCAAGATCGAGCGTCTAGGATTTACTTGTCAATAGCTCGCCTGGGAAACATCCAGAGAAGTCAAAGACAGTGCTTCTATACTAATTGCCAGGCGCTGAGACGAATGCCGCCAAGATCTAGCGTCTATGACTTACGGTTCAAGAATTAGCCTCAGAAACAGTGGGAAACAGTGCTTCTATACTAATTGCCAGGCGCTGAGACGAATGCCGCAAAGATCGAGCGTCTATGACTTACGGTTCAAGAATTAGCCTCAGAAACAGTGGTTCTGAACATGCTGCCAATAGCTCGCCTGGGAAACATCCAGAGAAGTCCAAGATAGTGTTTTTTAAACTGGCTGCCACGAGCTGAAACGAATGCAGCCAAGAGCGAGCGTCTGTGACTTACGGTTCAAAAGTTATTCACAGAAACATGGTTCTGAACTTTGCTGCCAGCAGCGAAAGCGAAAATAACCAAGATCGAGCGTCTAGGATTTACTTGTCAAAAGCTCGCCTGGGAAACATCCAGAGAAGTCAAAGACAGTGCTTCTATACTAATTGCCAGGCGCTGAGACGAATGCCGCCAAGATCTAGCGTCTATGACTTACGGTTCAAGAATTAGCCTCAGAAACAGTGGGAAACAGTGCTTCTATACTAATTGCCAGGCGCTGAGACGAATGCCGCCAAGATCGAGCGTCTAAGACTTACGGTTCAAGAATTAGCCTCAGAAACAGTGGTTCTGAACATGCTGCCAATAGCTCGCCTGGGAAACATCCAGAGAAGTCCAAGATAGTGTTTTTTAGACTGGCTGCCACGAGCTGAAACGAATGCAGCCAAGAGCGAGCGTCTGTGACTTACGGTTCAAAAGTTATTCACAGAAACATGGTTCTGAACTTTGCTGCCAGCCGCGAAAGCGAAAATAACCAAGATCGAGCGTCTAGGATTTACTTGTCAATAGCTAGCCTGGGAAACATCCAGAGAAGTCAAAGACAGTGCTTCTATACTAATTGCCAGGCGCTGAGACGAATGCCGCCAAGATCTAGCGTCTATGACTTACGGTTCAAGAATTAGCCTCAGAAACAGTGGGAAACAGTGCTTCTATACTAATTGCCAGGCGCTGAGACGAATGCCGCCAAGATCGAGCGTCTATGACTTACGGTTCAAGAATTAGCCTCAGAAACAGTGGTTCTGAACATGCTGCCAATAGCTCGCCTGGGAAACATCCAGAGAAGTCCAAGATTGTGTTTTTTAGACTGGCTGCCACGAGCTGAAACGAATGCAGCCAAGAGCGAGCGTCTGTGACTTACGGTTCAAAAGTTATTCACAGAAACATGGTTCTGAACTTTGCTGCCAGCCGCGAAAGCGAAAATAACCAAGATCGAGCGTCTAGGATTTACTTGTCAAAAGCTCGCCTGGGAAACATCCAGAGAAGTCCAAGACAGTGCTTCTATACTAATTGCCAGGCGCTGAGACGAATGCCGCCAAGATCGAGCGTCTAAGACTTACGGTTCAAGAATTAGCCTCAGAAACAGTGGGAAACTGTGCTTCTATACTAATTGCCAGGGGCTGAGACGAATGCCGCCAAGTGCGAGCGTCTATGACTTACGGTTCAAGAATTAGCCTCAGAAACAGTGGTTCTGAACATGCTGCCAATAGCTCGCCTGGGAAACATCCAGAGAAGTCCAAGATTGTGTTTTTTAAACTGGCTGCCACGAGCTGAAACGAATGCAGCCAAGAGCGAGCGTCTGTGACTTACGGTTCAAAAGTTATTCACAGAAACATGGTTCTGAACTTTGCTGCCAGCCGCGAAAGCGAAAATAACCAAGATCGAGCGTCTAGGATTTACTTGTCAAAAGCTCGCCTGGGAAACATCCAGAGAAGTCAAAGACAGTGCTTCTATACTAATTGCCAGGCGCTGAGACGAATGCCGCCAAGATCTAGCGTCTATGACTTACGGTTCAAGAATTAGCCTCAGAAACAGTGGGAAACAGTGCTTCTATACTAATTGCCAGGCGCTGAGACGAATGCCGCCAAGATCGAGCGTCTATGACACGGTTCAAGAATTAGCTTCAGAAACAGTGGTTCTGAACATGCTGCCAATAGCTCGCCTGGGAAACATCCAGAGAAGTCCAAGATAGTGTTTTTTAGACTGACTGCCACGAGCTGCAACGAATGCAGCCAAGAGCGAGCGTCTGTGACTTACGGTTCAAAAGTTATTCACAGAAACATGGTTCTGAACTTTGCTGCCAGCCGCGAAAGCGAAAATAACCAAGATCGAGCGTCTAGGATTTACTTGTCAATAGCTAGCCTGGGAAACATCCAGAGAAGTCAAAGACAGTGCTTCTATACTAATTGCCAGGCGCTGAGACGAATGCCGCCAAGATCTAGCGTCTATGACTTACGGTTCAAGAATTAGCCTCAGAAACAGTGGGAAACAGTGCTTCTATACTAATTGCCAGGCGCTGAGACGAATGCCGCCAAGATCGAGCGTCTATGACTTACGGTTCAAGAATTAGCCTCAGAAACAGTGGTTCTGAACATGCTGCCAATAGCTCGCCTGGGAAACATCCAGAGAAGTCCAAGATTGTGTTTTTTAGACTGGCTGCCACGAGCTGAAACGAATGCAGCCAAGAGCGAGCGTCTGTGACTTACGGTTCAAAAGTTATTCACAGAAACATGGTTCTGAACTTTGCTGCCAGCCGCGAAAGCGAAAATAACCAAGATCGAGCGTCTAGGATTTACTTGTCAAAAGCTCGCCTGGGAAACATCCAGAGAAGTCAAAGACAGTGCTTCTATACTAATTGCCAGGCGCTGAGACGAATGCCGCCAAGATCGAGCGTCTAAGACTTACGGTTCAAGAATTAGCCTCAGAAACAGTGGTTCTGAACATGCTGCCAATAGCTCGCCTGGGAAACATCCAGAGAAGTCCAAGATAGTGTTTTTTAAACTGGCTGCCACGAGCTGAAACGAATGCAGCCAAGAGCGAGCGTCTGTGACTTACGGTTCAAAAGTTATTCACAGAAACATGGTTCTGAACTTTGCTGCCAGCCGCGAAAGCGAAAATAACCAAGATCGAGCGTCTAGGATTTACTTGTCAATAGCTCGCCTGGGAAACATCCAGAGAAGTCAAAGACAGTGCTTCTATACTAATTGCCAGGCGCTGAGACGAATGCCGCCAAGATCTAGCGTCTATGACTTACGGTTCAAGAATTAGCCTCAGAAACAGTGGGAAACAGTGCTTCTATACTAATTGCCAGGCGCTGAGACGAATGCCGCCAAGATCGAGCGTCTATGACTTACGGTTCAAGAATTAGCCTCAGAAACAGTGGTTCTGAACATGCTGCCAATAGCTCGCCTGGGAAACATCCAGAGAAGTCCAAGATTGTGTTTTTTAGACTGGCTGCCACGAGCTGAAACGAATGCAGCCAAGAGCGAGCGTCTGTGACTTACGGTTCAAAAGTTATTCACAGAAACATGGTTCTGAACTTTGCTGCCAGCCGCGAAAGCGAAAATAACCAAGATCGAGCGTCTAGGATTTACTTGTCAAAAGCTCGCCTGGGAAACATCCAGAGAAGTCAAAGACAGTGCTTCTATAGTAATTGCCAGGCGCTGAGACGAATGCCGCCAAGATCTAGCGTCTATGACTTACGGTTCAAGAATTAGCCTCAGAAACAGTGGGAAACAGTGCTTCTATACTAATTGCCAGGCGCTGAGACGAATGCCGCCAAGATCGAGCGTCTATGACACGGTTCAAGAATTAGCTTCAGAAACAGTGGTTCTGAACATGCTGCCAATAGCTCGCCTGGGAAACATCCAGAGAAGTCCAAGATAGTGTTTTTTAGACTGACTGCCACGAGCTGCAACGAATGCAGCCAAGAGCGAGCGTCTGTGACTTACGGTTCAAAAGTTATTCACAGAAACATGGTTCTGAACTTTGCTGCCAGCCGCGAAAGCGAAAATAACCAAGATCGAGCGTCTAGGATTTACTTGTCAATAGCTAGCCTGGGAAACATCCAGAGAAGTCAAAGACAGTGCTTCTATACTAATTGCCAGGCGCTGAGACGAATGCCGCCAAGATCTAGCGTCTATGACTTACGGTTCAAGAATTAGCCTCAGAAACAGTGGGAAACAGTGCTTCTATACTAATTGCCAGGCGCTGAGACGAATGCCGCCAAGATCGAGCGTCTATGACTTACGGTTCAAGAATTAGCCTCAGAAACAGTGGTTCTGAACATGCTGCCAATAGCTCGCCTGGGAAACATCCAGAGAAGTCCAAGATTGTGTTTTTTAGACTGGCTGCCACGAGCTGAAACGAATGCAGCCAAGAGCGAGCGTCTGTGACTTACGGTTCAAAAGTTATTCACAGAAACATGGTTCTGAACTTTGCTGCCAGCCGCGAAAGCGAAAATAACCAAGATCGAGCGTCTAGGATTTACTTGTCAAAAGCTCGCCTGGGAAACATCCAGAGAAGTCAAAGACAGTGCTTCTATACTAATTGCCAGGCGCTGAGACGAATGCCGCCAAGATCGAGCGTCTAAGACTTACGGTTCAAGAATTAGCCTCAGAAACAGTGGTTCTGAACATGCTGCCAATAGCTCGCCTGGGAAACATCCAGAGAAGTCCAAGATAGTGTTTTTTAAACTGGCTGCCACGAGCTGAAACGAATGCAGCCAAGAGCGAGCGTCTGTGACTTACGGTTCAAAAGTTATTCACAGAAACATGGTTCTGAACTTTGCTGCCAGCCGCGAAAGCGAAAATAACCAAGATCGAGCGTCTAGGATTTACTTGTCAATAGCTCGCCTGGGAAACATCCAGAGAAGTCAAAGACAGTGCTTCTATACTAATTGCCAGGCGCTGAGACGAATGCCGCCAAGATCTAGCGTCTATGACTTACGGTTCAAGAATTAGCCTCAGAAACAGTGGGAAACAGTGCTTCTATACTAATTGCCAGGCGCTGAGACGAATGCCGCCAAGATCGAGCGTCTATGACTTACGGTTCAAGAATTAGCCTCAGAAACAGTGGTTCTGAACATGCTGCCAATAGCTCGCCTGGGAAACATCCAGAGAAGTCCAAGATTGTGTTTTTTAGACTGGCTGCCACGAGCTGAAACGAATGCAGCCAAGAGCGAGCGTCTGTGACTTACGGTTCAAAAGTTATTCACAGAAACATGGTTCTGAACTTTGCTGCCAGCCGCGAAAGCGAAAATAACCAAGATCGAGCGTCTAGGATTTACTTGTCAAAAGCTCGCCTGGGAAACATCCAGAGAAGTCAAAGACAGTGCTTCTATACTAATTGCCAGGCGCTGAGACGAATGCCGCCAAGATCGAGCGTCTAAGACTTACGGTTCAAGAATTAGCCTCAGAAACAGTGGTTCTGAACATGCTGCCAATAGCTCGCCTGGGAAACATCCAGAGAAGTCCAAGATAGTGTTTTTTAAACTGGCTGCCACGAGCTGAAACGAATGCAGCCAAGAGCGAGCGTCTGTGACTTACGGTTCAAAAGTTATTCACAGAAACATGGTTCTGAACTTTGCTGCCAGCCGCGAAAGCGAAAATAACCAAGATCGAGCGTCTAGGATTTACTTGTCAAAAGCTCGCCTGGGAAACATCCAGAGAAGTCAAAGACAGTGCTTCTATACTAATTGCCAGGCGCTGAGACGAATGCCGCCAAGATCTAGCGTCTATGACTTACGGTTCAAGAATTAGCCTCAGAAACAGTGGTTCTGAACATGCTGCCAATAGCTCGCCTGGGAAACATCCAGAGAAGTCCAAGATAGTGTTTTTTAGACTGGCTGCCACGAGCTGAAACGAATGCAGCCAAGAGCGAGCGTCTGTGACTTACGGTTCAAGAGTTATTCACAGAAACATGGTTCTGAACTTTGCTGCCAGCCGCGAAAGCGAAAATAACCAAGATCGAGCGTCTAGGATTTACTTGTCAATAGCTCGCCTGGGAAACATCCAGAGAAGTCAAAGACAGTGCTTCTATACTAATTGCCAGGCGCTGAGACGAATGCCGCCAAGATCTAGCGCCTATGACTTACGGTTCAAGAATTAGCCTCAGAAACAGTGGGAAACAGTGCTTCTATACTAATTGCCAGGCGCTGAGACGAATGCCGCCAAGATCGAGCGTCTATGACACGGTTCAAGAATTAGCCTCAGAAACAGTGGTTCTGAACATGCTGCCAATAGCTCGCCTGGGAAACATCCAGAGAAGTCCAAGATAGTGTTTTTTAAACTGTCTGCCACGAGCTGAAACGAATGCAGCCAAGAGCGAGCGTCTGTGACTTACGGTTCAAGAGTTATTCACAGAAACATCGTTCTGAACTTTGCTGCCAGCCGCGAAAGCGAAAATAACCAAGATCGAGCGTCTAGGATTTACTTGTCAATAGCTCGCCTGGGAAACATCCAGAGAAGTCAAAGACAGTGCTTCCATACTAATTGCCAGGCGCTGAGACGAATGCCGCCAAGATCTAGCGTCTATGACTTACGGTTCAAGAATTAGCCTCAGAAACAGTGGGAAACAGTGCTTCTATACTAATTGCCAGGGGCTGAGACGAATGCCGCCAAGTGCGAGCGTCTATGACTTACGGTTCAAGAATTAGCCTCAGAAACAGTGGTTCTGAACATGCTGCCAATAGCTCGCCTGGGAGACATCCAGAGAAGTCCAAGATTGTGTTTTTTAGACTGGCTGCCACGAGCTGAAACGAATGCAGCCAAGAGCGAGCGTCTGTGACGTACGGTTCAAGAGTTATTCACAGAAACATGGTTCTGAACTTTGCTGCCAGCCGCGAAAGCGAAAATAACCAAGATCGAGCGTCTAGGATTTACTTGTCAATAGCTCGCCTGGGAAACATCCAGAGAAGTCAAAGACAGTGCTTCTATACTAATTGCCAGGCGCTGAGACGAATGCCGCCAAGATCTAGCGTCTATGACTTACGGTTCAAGAATTAGCCTCAGAAACAGTGGGAAACAGTGCTTCTATACTAATTGCCAGGGGCTGAGACGAATGCCGCCAAGTGCGAGCGTCTATGACTTACGGTTCAAGAATTAGCCTCAGAAACAGTGGTTCTGAACATGCTGCCAATAGCTCGCCTGGGAAACATCCAGAGAAGTCCAAGATTGTGTTTTTTAGACTGGCTGCCACGAGCTGAAACGAATGCAGCCAAGAGCGAGCGTCTGTGACGTACGGTTCAAGAGTTATTCACAGAAACATGGTTCTGAACTTTGCTGCCAGCCGCGAAAGCGAAAATAACCAAGATCGAGCGTCTAGGATTTACTTGTCAATAGCTCGCCTGGGAAACATCCATAGAAGTCATAGACAGTGCTTCTATACTAATTGCCAGGCGCTGAGACGAATGCCGCCAAGATCGAGCGTCTAAGACTTACGGTTCAAGAATTAGCCTCAGAAACAGTGGTTCTGAACATGCTGCCAATAGCTCGCCTGGGAAACATCCAGAGAAGTCCAAGATAGTGTTTTTTAGACTGGCTGCCACGAGCTGAAACGAATGCAGCCAAGAGCGAGCGTCTGTGACTTACGGTTCAAGAGTTATTCACAGAAACATGGTTCTGAACTTTGCTGCCAGCCGCGAAAGCGAAAATAACCAAGATCGAGCGTCTAGGATTTACTTGTCAATAGCTCGCCTGGGAAACATCCAGAGAAGTCAAAGACAGTGCTTCTATACTAATTGCCAGGCGCTGAGACGAATGCCGCCAAGATCTAGCGCCTATGACTTACGGTTCAAGAATTAGCCTCAGAAACAGTGGGAAACAGTGCTTCTATACTAATTGCCAGGCGCTGAGACGAATGCCGCCAAGATCGAGCGTCTATGACACGGTTCAAGAATTAGCCTCAGAAACAGTGGTTCTGAACATGCTGCCAATAGCTCGCCTGGGAAACATCCAGAGAAGTCCAAGATAGTGTTTTTTAAACTGTCTGCCACGAGCTGAAACGAATGCAGCCAAGAGCGAGCGTCTGTGACTTACGGTTCAAGAGTTATTCACAGAAACATCGTTCTGAACTTTGCTGCCAGCCGCGAAAGCGAAAATAACCAAGATCGAGCGTCTAGGATTTACTTGTCAATAGCTCGCCTGGGAAACATCCAGAGAAGTCAAAGACAGTGCTTCCATACTAATTGCCAGGCGCTGAGACGAATGCCGCCAAGATCTAGCGTCTATGACTTACGGTTCAAGAATTAGCCTCAGAAACAGTGGGAAACAGTGCTTCTATACTAATTGCCAGGGGCTGAGACGAATGCCGCCAAGTGCGAGCGTCTATGACTTACGGTTCAAGAATTAGCCTCAGAAACAGTGGTTCTGAACATGCTGCCAATAGCTCGCCTGGGAAACATCCAGAGAAGTCCAAGATTGTGTTTTTTAGACTGGCTGCCACGAGCTGAAACGAATGCAGCCAAGAGCGAGCGTCTGTGACGTACGGTTCAAGAGTTATTCACAGAAACATGGTTCTGAACTTTGCTGCCAGCCGCGAAAGCGAAAATAACCAAGATCGAGCGTCTAGGATTTACTTGTCAATAGCTCGCCTGGGAAACATCCAGAGAAGTCAAAGACAGTGCTTCTATACTAATTGCCAGGCGCTGAGACGAATGCCGCCAAGATCGAGCGTCTAAGACTTACGGTTCAAGAATTAGCCTCAGAAACAGTGGTTCTGAACATGCTGCCAATAGCTCGCCTGGGAAACATCCAGAGAAGTCCAAGATAGTGTTTTTTAGACTGGCTGCCACGAGCTGAAACGAATGCAGCCAAGAGCGAGCGTCTGTGACTTACGGTTCAAGAGTTATTCACAGAAACATGGTTCTGAACTTTGCTGCCAGCCGCGAAAGCGAAAATAACCAAGATCGAGCGTCTAGGATTTACTTGTCAATAGCTCGCCTGGGAAACATCCAGAGAAGTCAAAGACAGTGCTTCTATACTAATTGCCAGGCGCTGAGACGAATGCCGCCAAGATCTAGCGCCTATGACTTACGGTTCAAGAATTAGCCTCAGAAACAGTGGGAAACAGTGCTTCTATACTAATTGCCAGGGGCTGAGACGAATGCCGCCAAGTGCGAGCGTCTATGACTTACGGTTCAAGAATTAGCCTCAGAAACAGTGGTTCTGAACATGCTGCCAATAGCTCGCCTGGGAAACATCCAGAGAAGTCCAAGATTGTGTTTTTTAGACTGGCTGCCACGAGCTGAAACGAATGCAGCCAAGATCGAGCGTCTGTGACGTACGGTTCAAGAGTTATTCACAGAAACATGGTTCTGAACTTTGCTGCCAGCCGCGAAAGCGAAAATAACCAAGATCGAGCGTCTAGGATTTACTTGTCAATAGCTCGCCTGGGAAACATCCAGAGAAGTCAAAGACAGTGCTTCTATACTAATTGCCAGGCGCTGAGACGAATGCCGCCAAGATCTAGCGTCTATGACTTACGGTTCAAGAATTAGCCTCAGAAACAGTGGGAAACAGTGCTTCTATACTAATTGCCAGGGGCTGAGACGAATGCCGCCAAGTGCGAGCGTCTATGACTTACGGTTCAAGAATTAGCCTCAGAAACAGTGGTTCTGAACATGCTGCCAATAGCTCGCCTGGGAAACATCCAGAGAAGTCCAAGATTGTGTTTTTTAGACTGGCTGCCACGAGCTGAAACGAATGCAGCCAAGAGCGAGCGTCTGTGACGTACGGTTCAAGAGTTATTCACAGAAACATGGTTCTGAACTTTGCTGCCAGCCGCGAAAGCGAAAATAACCAAGATCGAGCGTCTAGGATTTACTTGTCAATAGCTCGCCTGGGAAACATCCAGAGAAGTCAAAGACAGTGCTTCTATACTAATTGCCAGGCGCTGAGACGAATGCCGCCAAGATCGAGCGTCTAAGACTTACGGTTCAAGAATTAGCCTCAGAAACAGTGGGAAACTGTGCTTCTATACTAATTGCCAGGGGCTGAGACGAATGCCGCCAAGTGCGAGCGTCTATGACTTACGGTTCAAGAATTAGCCTCAGAAACAGTGGTTCTGAACATGCTGCCAATAGCTCGCCTGGGAAACATCCAGAGAAGTCCAAGATTGTGTTTTTTAGACTGGCTGCCACGAGCTGAAACGAATGCAGCCAAGAGCGAGCGTCTGTGACTTACGGTTCAAAAGTTATTCACAGAAACATGGTTCTGAACTTTGCTGCCAGCCGCGAAAGCGAAAATAACCAAGATCGAGCGTCTAGGATTTACTTGTCAAAAGCTCGCCTGGGAAACATCCAGAGAAGTCAAAGACAGTGCTTCTATACTAATTGCCAGGCGCTGAGACGAATGCCGCCAAGATCTAGCGTCTATGACTTACGGTTCAAGAATTAGCCTCAGAAACAGTGGGAAACAGTGCTTCTATACTAATTGCCAGGCGCTGAGACGAATGCCGCCAAGATCGAGCGTCTATGACACGGTTCAAGAATTAGCTTCAGAAACAGTGGTTCTGAACATGCTGCCAATAGCTCGCCTGGGAAACATCCAGAGAAGTCCAAGATAGTGTTTTTTAGACTGACTGCCACGAGCTGCAACGAATGCAGCCAAGAGCGAGCGTCTGTGACTTACGGTTCAAAAGTTATTCACAGAAACATGGTTCTGAACTTTGCTGCCAGCCGCGAAAGCGAAAATAACCAAGATCGAGCGTCTAGGATTTACTTGTCAATAGCTCGCCTGGGAAACATCCAGAGAAGTCAAAGACAGTGCTTCTATACTAATTGCCAGGCGCTGAGACGAATGCCGCCAAGATCTAGCGTCTATGACTTACGGTTCAAGAATTAGCCTCAGAAACAGTGGGAAACAGTGCTTCTATACTAATTGCCAGGCGCTGAGACGAATGCCGCAAAGATCGAGCGTCTATGACTTACGGTTCAAGAATTAGCCTCAGAAACAGTGGTTCTGAACATGCTGCCAATAGCTCGCCTGGGAAACATCCAGAGAAGTCCAAGATAGTGTTTTTTAAACTGGCTGCCACGAGCTGAAACGAATGCAGCCAAGAGCGAGCGTCTGTGACTTACGGTTCAAAAGTTATTCACAGAAACATGGTTCTGAACTTTGCTGCCAGCCGCGAAAGCGAAAATAACCAAGATCGAGCGTCTAGGATTTACTTGTCAAAAGCTCGCCTGGGAAACATCCAGAGAAGTCAAAGACAGTGCTTCTATACTAATTGCCAGGCGCTGAGACGAATGCCGCCAAGATCTAGCGTCTATGACTTACGGTTCAAGAATTAGCCTCAGAAACAGTGGGAAACAGTGCTTCTATACTAATTGCCAGGCGCTGAGACGAATGCCGCCAAGATCGAGCGTCTAAGACTTACGGTTCAAGAATTAGCCTCAGAAACAGTGGTTCTGAACATGCTGCCAATAGCTCGCCTGGGAAACATCCAGAGAAGTCCAAGATAGTGTTTTTTAGACTGGCTGCCACGAGCTGAAACGAATGCAGCCAAGAGCGAGCGTCTGTGACTTACGGTTCAAAAGTTATTCACAGAAACATGGTTCTGAACTTTGCTGCCAGCCGCGAAAGCGAAAATAACCAAGATCGAGCGTCTAGGATTTACTTGTCAATAGCTAGCCTGGGAAACATCCAGAGAAGTCAAAGACAGTGCTTCTATACTAATTGCCAGGCGCTGAGACGAATGCCGCCAAGATCTAGCGTCTATGACTTACGGTTCAAGAATTAGCCTCAGAAACAGTGGGAAACAGTGCTTCTATACTAATTGCCAGGCGCTGAAACGAATGCCGCCAAGATCGAGCGTCTAAGACTTACGGTTCAAGAATTAGCCTCAGAAACAGTGGTTCTGAACATGCTGCCAATAGCTCGCCTGGGAAACATCCAGAGAAGTCCAAGATAGTGTTTTTTAGACTGGCTGCCACGAGCTGAAACGAATGCAGCCAAGAGCGAGCGTCTGTGACTTACGGTTCAAAAGTTATTCACAGAAACATGGTTCTGAACTTTGCTGCCAGCCGCGAAAGCGAAAATAACCAAGATCGAGCGTCTAGGATTTACTTGTCAATAGCTAGCCTGGGAAACATCCAGAGAAGTCAAAGACAGTGCTTCTATACTAATTGCCAGGCGCTGAGACGAATGCCGCCAAGATCTAGCGTCTATGACTTACGGTTCAAGAATTAGCCTCAGAAACAGTGGGAAACAGTGCTTCTATACTAATTGCCAGGGGCTGAGACGAATGCCGCCAAGTGCGAGCGTCTATGACTTACGGTTCAAGAATTAGCCTCAGAAACAGTGGTTCTGAACATGCTGCCAATAGCTCGCCTGGGAGACATCCAGAGAAGTCCAAGATTGTGTTTTTTAGACTGGCTGCCACGAGCTGAAACGAATGCAGCCAAGAGCGAGCGTCTGTGACGTACGGTTCAAGAGTTATTCACAGAAACATGGTTCTGAACTTTGCTGCCAGCCGCGAAAGCGAAAATAACCAAGATCGAGCGTCTAGGATTTACTTGTCAATAGCTCGCCTGGGAAACATCCAGAGAAGTCAAAGACAGTGCTTCTATACTAATTGCCAGGCGCTGAGACGAATGCCGCCAAGATCTAGCGTCTATGACTTACGGTTCAAGAATTAGCCTCAGAAACAGTGGGAAACAGTGCTTCTATACTAATTGCCAGGGGCTGAGACGAATGCCGCCAAGTGCGAGCGTCTATGACTTACGGTTCAAGAATTAGCCTCAGAAACAGTGGTTCTGAACATGCTGCCAATAGCTCGCCTGGGAAACATCCAGAGAAGTCCAAGATTGTGTTTTTTAGACTGGCTGCCACGAGCTGAAACGAATGCAGCCAAGAGCGAGCGTCTGTGACGTACGGTTCAAGAGTTATTCACAGAAACATGGTTCTGAACTTTGCTGCCAGCCGCGAAAGCGAAAATAACCAAGATCGAGCGTCTAGGATTTACTTGTCAATAGCTCGCCTGGGAAACATCCAGAGAAGTCAAAGACAGTGCTTCTATACTAATTGCCAGGCGCTGAGACGAATGCCGCCAAGATCGAGCGTCTAAGACTTACGGTTCAAGAATTAGCCTCAGAAACAGTGGTTCTGAACATGCTGCCAATAGCTCGCCTGGGAAACATCCAGAGAAGTCCAAGATAGTGTTTTTTAGACTGGCTGCCACGAGCTGAAACGAATGCAGCCAAGAGCGAGCGTCTGTGACTTACGGTTCAAGAGTTATTCACAGAAACATGGTTCTGAACTTTGCTGCCAGCCGCGAAAGCGAAAATAACCAAGATCGAGCGTCTAGGATTTACTTGTCAATAGCTCGCCTGGGAAACATCCAGAGAAGTCAAAGACAGTGCTTCTATACTAATTGCCAGGCGCTGAGACGAATGCCGCCAAGATCTAGCGCCTATGACTTACGGTTCAAGAATTAGCCTCAGAAACAGTGGGAAACAGTGCTTCTATACTAATTGCCAGGCGCTGAGACGAATGCCGCCAAGATCGAGCGTCTATGACACGGTTCAAGAATTAGCCTCAGAAACAGTGGTTCTGAACATGCTCGCCTGGGAAACATCCAGAGAAGTCCAAGATAGTGTTTTTTAAACTGTCTGCCACGAGCTGAAACGAATGCAGCCAAGAGCGAGCGTCTGTGACTTACGGTTCAAGAGTTATTCACAGAAACATCGTTCTGAACTTTGCTGCCAGCCGCGAAAGCGAAAATAACCAAGATCGAGCGTCTAGGATTTACTTGTCAATAGCTCGCCTGGGAAACATCCAGAGAAGTCAAAGACAGTGCTTCCATACTAATTGCCAGGCGCTGAGACGAATGCCGCCAAGATCTAGCGTCTATGACTTACGGTTCAAGAATTAGCCTCAGAAACAGTGGGAAACAGTGCTTCTATACTAATTGCCAGGGGCTGAGACGAATGCCGCCAAGTGCGAGCGTCTATGACTTACGGTTCAAGAATTAGCCTCAGAAACAGTGGTTCTGAACATGCTGCCAATAGCTCGCCTGGGAAACATCCAGAGAAGTCCAAGATTGTGTTTTTTAGACTGGCTGCCACGAGCTGAAACGAATGCAGCCAAGAGCGAGCGTCTGTGACGTACGGTTCAAGAGTTATTCACAGAAACATGGTTCTGAACTTTGCTGCCAGCCGCGAAAGCGAAAATAACCAAGATCGAGCGTCTAGGATTTACTTGTCAATAGCTCGCCTGGGAAACATCCAGAGAAGTCAAAGACAGTGCTTCTATACTAATTGCCAGGCGCTGAGACGAATGCCGCCAAGATCTAGCGTCTATGACTTACGGTTCAAGAATTAGCCTCAGAAACAGTGGGAAACAGTGCTTCTATACTAATTGCCAGGGGCTGAGACGAATGCCGCCAAGTGCGAGCGTCTATGACTTACGGTTCAAGAATTAGCCTCAGAAACAGTGGTTCTGAACATGCTGCCAATAGCTCGCCTGGGAAACATCCAGAGAAGTCCAAGATTGTGTTTTTTAGACTGGCTGCCACGAGCTGAAACGAATGCAGCCAAGAGCGAGCGTCTGTGACGTACGGTTCAAGAGTTATTCACAGAAACATGGTTCTGAACTTTGCTGCCAGCCGCGAAAGCGAAAATAACCAAGATCGAGCGTCTAGGATTTACTTGTCAATAGCTCGCCTGGGAAACATCCAGAGAAGTCAAAGACAGTGCTTCTATACTAATTGCCAGGCGCTGAGACGAATGCCGCCAAGATCGAGCGTCTAAGACTTACGGTTCAAGAATTAGCCTCAGAAACAGTGGGAAACTGTGCTTCTATACTAATTGCCAGGGGCTGAGACGAATGCCGCCAAGTGCGAGCGTCTATGACTTACGGTTCAAGAATTAGCCTCAGAAACAGTGGTTCTGAACATGCTGCCAATAGCTCGCCTGGGAAACATCCAGAGAAGTCCAAGATTGTGTTTTTTAGACTGGCTGCCACGAGCTGAAACGAATGCAGCCAAGAGCGAGCGTCTGTGACTTACGGTTCAAAAGTTATTCACAGAAACATGGTTCTGAACTTTGCTGCCAGCCGCGAAAGCGAAAATAACCAAGATCGAGCTCTAGGATTTACTTGTCAAAAGCTCGCCTGGGAAACATCCAGAGAAGTCAAAGACAGTGCTTCTATACTAATTGCCAGGCGCTGAGACGAATGCCGCCAAGATCTAGCGTCTATGACTTACGGTTCAAGAATTAGCCTCAGAAACAGTGGGAAACAGTGCTTCTATACTAATTGCCAGGCGCTGAGACGAATGCCGCCAAGATCGAGCGTCTATGACACGGTTCAAGAATTAGCTTCAGAAACAGTGGTTCTGAACATGCTGCCAATAGCTCGCCTGGGAAACATCCAGAGAAGTCCAAGATAGTGTTTTTTAGACTGACTGCCACGAGCTGCAACGAATGCAGCCAAGAGCGAGCGTCTGTGACTTACGGTTCAAAAGTTATTCACAGAAACATGGTTCTGAACTTTGCTGCCAGCCGCGAAAGCGAAAATAACCAAGATCGAGCGTCTAGGATTTACTTGTCAATAGCTCGCCTGGGAAACATCCAGAGAAGTCAAAGACAGTGCTTCTATACTAATTGCCAGGCGCTGAGACGAATGCCGCCAAGATCTAGCGTCTATGACTTACGGTTCAAGAATTAGCCTCAGAAACAGTGGGAAACAGTGCTTCTATACTAATTGCCAGGCGCTGAGACGAATGCCGCAAAGATCGAGCGTCTATGACTTACGGTTCAAGAATTAGCCTCAGAAACAGTGGTTCTGAACATGCTGCCAATAGCTCGCCTGGGAAACATCCAGAGAAGTCCAAGATAGTGTTTTTTAAACTGGCTGCCACGAGCTGAAACGAATGCAGCCAAGAGCGAGCGTCTGTGACTTACGGTTCAAAAGTTATTCACAGAAACATGGTTCTGAACTTTGCTGCCAGCCGCGAAAGCGAAAATAACCAAGATCGAGCGTCTAGGATTTACTTGTCAAAAGCTCGCCTGGGAAACATCCAGAGAAGTCAAAGACAGTGCTTCTATACTAATTGCCAGGCGCTGAGACGAATGCCGCCAAGATCTAGCGTCTATGACTTACGGTTCAAGAATTAGCCTCAGAAACAGTGGGAAACAGTGCTTCTATACTAATTGCCAGGCGCTGAGACGAATGCCGCCAAGATCGAGCGTCTAAGACTTACGGTTCAAGAATTAGCCTCAGAAACAGTGGTTCTGAACATGCTGCCAATAGCTCGCCTGGGAAACATCCAGAGAAGTCCAAGATAGTGTTTTTTAGACTGGCTGCCACGAGCTGAAACGAATGCAGCCAAGAGCGAGCGTCTGTGACTTACGGTTCAAAAGTTATTCACAGAAACATGGTTCTGAACTTTGCTGCCAGCCGCGAAAGCGAAAATAACCAAGATCGAGCGTCTAGGATTTACTTGTCAATAGCTAGCCTGGGAAACATCCAGAGAAGTCAAAGACAGTGCTTCTATACTAATTGCCAGGCGCTGAGACGAATGCCGCCAAGATCTAGCGTCTATGACTTACGGTTCAAGAATTAGCCTCAGAAACAGTGGGAAACAGTGCTTCTATACTAATTGCCAGGCGCTGAGACGAATGCCGCCAAGATCGAGCGTCTATGACTTACGGTTCAAGAATTAGCCTCAGAAACAGTGGTTCTGAACATGCTGCCAATAGCTCGCCTGGGAAACATCCAGAGAAGTCCAAGATTGTGTTTTTTAGACTGGCTGCCACGAGCTGAAACGAATGCAGCCAAGAGCGAGCGTCTGTGACTTACGGTTCAAAAGTTATTCACAGAAACATGGTTCTGAACTTTGCTGCCAGCCGCGAAAGCGAAAATAACCAAGATCGAGCGTCTAGGATTTACTTGTCAAAAGCTCGCCTGGGAAACATCCAGAGAAGTCAAAGACAGTGCTTCTATACTAATTGCCAGGCGCTGAGACGAATGCCGCCAAGATCGAGCGTCTAAGACTTACGGTTCAAGAATTAGCCTCAGAAACAGTGGGAAACTGTGCTTCTATACTAATTGCCAGGGGCTGAGACGAATGCCGCCAAGTGCGAGCGTCTATGACTTACGGTTCAAGAATTAGCCTCAGAAACAGTGGTTCTGAACATGCTGCCAATAGCTCGCCTGGGAAACATCCAGAGAAGTCCAAGATTGTGTTTTTTAAACTGGCTGCCACGAGCTGAAACGAATGCAGCCAAGAGCGAGCGTCTGTGACTTACGGTTCAAAAGTTATTCACAGAAACATGGTTCTGAACTTTGCTGCCAGCCGCGAAAGCGAAAATAACCAAGATCGAGCGTCTAGGATTTACTTGTCAAAAGCTCGCCTGGGAAACATCCAGAGAAGTCAAAGACAGTGCTTCTATACTAATTTCCAGGCGCTGAGACGAATGCCGCCAAGATCTAGCGTCTATGACTTACGGTTCAAGAATTAGCCTCAGAAACAGTGGGAAACAGTGCTTCTATCCTAATTGCCAGGCGCTGAGACGAATGCCGCCAAGATCGAGCGTCTATGACACGGTTCAAGAATTAGCTTCAGAAACAGTGGTTCTGAACATGCTGCCAATAGCTCGCCTGGGAAACATCCAGAGAAGTCCAAGATAGTGTTTTTTAGACTGACTGCCACGAGCTGCAACGAATGCAGCCAAGAGCGAGCGTCTGTGACTTACGGTTCAAAAGTTATTCACAGAAACATGGTTCTGAACTTTGCTGCCAGCCGCGAAAGCGAAAATAACCAAGATCGAGCGTCTAGGATTTACTTGTCAATAGCTCGCCTGGGAAACATCCAGAGAAGTCAAAGACAGTGCTTCTATACTAATTGCCAGGCGCTGAGACGAATGCCGCCAAGATCTAGCGTCTATGACTTACGGTTCAAGAATTAGCCTCAGAAACAGTGGGAAACAGTGCTTCTATACTAATTGCCAGGCGCTGAGACGAATGCCGCAAAGATCGAGCGTCTATGACTTACGGTTCAAGAATTAGCCTCAGAAACAGTGGTTCTGAACATGCTGCCAATAGCTCGCCTGGGAAACATCCAGAGAAGTCCAAGATAGTGTTTTTTAAACTGGCTGCCACGAGCTGAAACGAATGCAGCCAAGAGCGAGCGTCTGTGACTTACGGTTCAAAAGTTATTCACAGAAACATGGTTCTGAACTTTGCTGCCAGCCGCGAAAGCGAAAATAACCAAGATCGAGCGTCTAGGATTTACTTGTCAAAAGCTCGCCTGGGAAACATCCAGAGAAGTCAAAGACAGTGCTTCTATACTAATTGCCAGGCGCTGAGACGAATGCCGCCAAGATCTAGCGTCTATGACTTACGGTTCAAGAATTAGCCTCAGAAACAGTGGGAAACAGTGCTTCTATACTAATTGCCAGGCGCTGAGACGAATGCCGCCAAGATCGAGCGTCTAAGACTTACGGTTCAAGAATTAGCCTCAGAAACAGTGGTTCTGAACATGCTGCCAATAGCTCGCCTGGGAAACATCCAGAGAAGTCCAAGATAGTGTTTTTTAAACTGGCTGCCACGAGCTGAAACGAATGCAGCCAAGAGCGAGCGTCTGTGACTTACGGTTCAAGAGTTATTCACAGAAACATGGTTCTGAACTTTGCTGCCAGCCGCGAAAGCGAAAATAACCAAGATCGAGCGTCTAGGATTTACTTGTCAATAGCTCGCCTGGGAAACATCCAGAGAAGTCAAAGACAGTGCTTCTACACTAATTGCCAGGCGCTGAGACGAATGCCGCCAAGATCTAGCGTCTATGACTTACGGTTCAAGAATTAGCCTCAGAAACAGTGGGAAACAGTGCTTCTATACTAATTGCCAGGGGCTGAGACGAATGCCGCCAAGTGCGAGCATCTATGACTTACGGTTCAAGAATTAGCCTTAGAAACAGTGGTTCTGAACATGCTGCCAATAGCTCGCCTGGGAAACATCCAGAGAAGTCCAAGATTGTGTTTTTTAGACTGGCTGCCACGAGCTGAAACGAATGCAGCCAAGAGCGAGCGTCTGTGACGTACGGTTCAAGAGTTATTCACAGAAACATGGTTCTGAACTTTGCTGCCAGCCGCGAAAGCGAAAATAACCAAGATCGAGCGTCTAGGATTTACTTGTCAATAGCTCGCCTGGGAAACATCCAGAGAAGTCAAAGACAGTGCTTCTATACTAATTGCCAGGCGCTGAGACGAATGCCGCCAAGATCTAGCGTCTATGACTTACGGTTCAAGAATTAGCCTCAGAAACAGTGGGAAACAGTGCTTCTATACTAATTGCCAGGGGCTGAGACGAATGCCGCCAAGTGCGAGCGTCTATGACTTACGGTTCAAGAATTAGCCTCAGAAACAGTGGTTCTGAACATGCTGCCAATAGCTCGCCTGGGAAACATCCAGAGAAGTCCAAGATAGTGTTTTTTAGACTGGCTGCCACGAGCTGAAACGAATGCAGCCAAGAGCGAGCGTCTGTGACGTACGGTTCAAGAGTTATTCACAGAAACATGGTTCTGAACTTTGCTGCCAGCCGCGAAAGCGAAAATAACCAAGATCGAGCGTCTAGGATTTACTTGTCAATAGCTCGCCTGGGAAACATCCAGAGAAGTCAAAGACAGTGCATCTATACTAATTGCCAGGCGCTGAGACGAATGCCGCCAAGATCTAGCGTCTATGACTTACGGTTCAAGAATTAGCCTCAGAAACAGTGGGAAACAGTGCTTCTATACTAATTGCCAGGGGCTGAGACGAATGCCGCCAAGTGCGAGCGTCTATGACTTACGGTTCAAGAATTAGCCTCAGAAACAGTGGTTCTGAACATGCTGCCAATAGCTCGCCTGGGAAACATCCAGAGAAGTCCAAGATTGTGTTTTTTAGACTGGCTGCCACGAGCTGAAACGAATGCAGCCAAGAGCGAGCGTCTGTGACTTACGGTTCAAAAGTTATTCACAGAAACATGGTTCTGAACTTTGCTGCCAGCCGCGAAAGCGAAAATAACGAAGATCGAGCGTCTAGGATTTACTTGTCAAAAGCTCGCCTGGGAAACATCCAGAGAAGTCAAAGACAGTGCTTCTATACTAATTGCCAGGCGCTGAGACGAATGCCGCCAAGATCTAGCGTCTATGACTTACGGTTCAAGAATTAGCCTCAGAAACAGTGGGAAACAGTGCTTCTATACTAATTGCCAGGGGCTGAGACGAATGCCGCCAAGTGCGAGCGTCTATGACTTACGGTTCAAGAATTAGCCTCAGAAACAGTGGTTCTGAACATGCTGCCAATAGCTCGCCTGGGAAACATCCAGAGAAGTCCAAGATTGTGTTTTTTAGACTGGCTGCCACGAGCTGAAACGAATGCAGCCAAGAGCGAGCGTCTGTGACGTACGGTTCAAGAGTTATTCACAGAAACATGGTTCTGAACTTTGCTGCCAGCCGCGAAAGCGAAAATAACCAAGATCGAGCGTCTAGGATTTACTTGTCAATAGCTCGCCTGGGAAACATCCAGAGAAGTCAAAGACAGTGCTTCTATACTAATTGCCAGGCGCTGAGACGAATGCCGCCAAGATCGAGCGTCTAAGACTTACGGTTCAAGAATTAGCCTCAGAAACAGTGGTTCTGAACATGCTGCCAATAGCTCGCCTGGGAAACATCCAGAGAAGTCCAAGATAGTGTTTTTTAAACTGGCTGCCACGAGCTGAAACGAATGCAGCCAAGAGCGAGCGTCTGTGACTTACGGTTCAAGAGTTATTCACAGAAACATGGTTCTGAACTTTGCTGCCAGCCGCGAAAGCGAAAATAACCAAGATCGAGCGTCTAGGATTTACTTGTCAATAGCTCGCCTGGGAAACATCCAGAGAAGTCAAAGACAGTGCTTCTATACTAATTGCCAGGCGCTGAGACGAATGCCGCCAAGATCTAGCGTCTATGACTTACGGTTCAAGAATTAGCCTCAGAAACAGTGGGAAACAGTGCTTCTATACTAATTGCCAGGGGCTGAGACGAATGCCGCCAAGTGCGAGCGTCTATGACTTACGGTTCAAGAATTAGCCTCAGAAACAGTGGTTCTGAACATGCTGCCAATAGCTCGCCTGGGAAACATCCAGAGAAGTCCAAGATAGTGTTTTTTAGACTGGCTGCCACGAGCTGAAACGAATGCAGCCAAGAGCGAGCGTCTGTGACTTACGGTTCAAAAGTTATTCACAGAAACATGGTTCTGAACTTTGCTGCCAGCCGCGAAAGCGAAAATAACCAAGATCGAGCGTCTAGGATTTACTTGTCAATAGCTAGCCTGGGAAACATCCAGAGAAGTCAAAGACAGTGCTTCTATACTAATTGCCAGGCGCTGAGACGAATGCCGCCAAGATCTAGCGTCTATGACTTACGGTTCAAGAATTAGCCTCAGAAACAGTGGGAAACAGTGCTTCTATACTAATTGCCAGGCGCTGAGACGAATGCCGCCAAGATCGAGCGTCTATGACTTACGGTTCAAGAATTAGCCTCAGAAACAGTGGTTCTGAACATGCTGCCAATAGCTCGCCTGGGAAACATCCAGAGAAGTCCAAGATTGTGTTTTTTAGACTGGCTGCCACGAGCTGAAACGAATGCAGCCAAGAGCGAGCGTCTGTGACTTACGGTTCAAAAGTTATTCACAGAAACATGGTTCTGAACTTTGCTGCCAGCCGCGAAAGCGAAAATAACCAAGATCGAGCGTCTAGGATTTACTTGTCAAAAGCTCGCCTGGGAAACATCCAGAGAAGTCAAAGACAGTGCTTCTATACTAATTGCCAGGCGCTGAGACGAATGCCGCCAAGATCGAGCGTCTAAGACTTACGGTTCAAGAATTAGCCTCAGAAACAGTGGTTCTGAACATGCTGCCAATAGCTCGCCTGGGAAACATCCAGAGAAGTCCAAGATAGTGTTTTTTAAACTGGCTGCCACGAGCTGAAACGAATGCAGCCAAGAGCGAGCGTCTGTGACTTACGGTTCAAGAGTTATTCACAGAAACATGGTTCTGAACTTTGCTGCCAGCCGCGAAAGCGAAAATAACCAAGATCGAGCGTCTAGGATTTACTTGTCAATAGCTCGCCTGGGAAACATCCAGAGAAGTCAAAGACAGTGCTTCTATACTAATTGCCAGGCGCTGAGACGAATGCCGCCAAGATCTAGCGTCTATGACTTACGGTTCAAGAATTAGCCTCAGAAACAGTGGGAAACAGTGCTTCTATACTAATTGCCAGGGGCTGAGACGAATGCCGCCAAGTGCGAGCGTCTATGACTTACGGTTCAAGAATTAGCCTCAGAAACAGTGGTTCTGAACATGCTGCCAATAGCTCGCCTGGGAAACATCCAGAGAAGTCCAAGATTGTGTTTTTTAGACTGGCTGCCACGAGCTGAAACGAATGCAGCCAAGAGCGAGCGTCTGTGACGTACGGTTCAAGAGTTATTCACAGAAACATGGTTCTGAACTTTGCTGCCAGCCGCGAAAGCGAAAATAACCAAGATCGAGCGTCTAGGATTTACTTGTCAATAGCTCGCCTGGGAAACATCCAGAGAAGTCAAAGACAGTGCATCTATACTAATTGCCAGGCGCTGAGACGAATGCCGCCAAGATCTAGCGTCTATGACTTACGGTTCAAGAATTAGCCTCAGAAACAGTGGGAAACAGTGCTTCTATACTAATTGCCAGGGGCTGAGACGAATGCCGCCAAGTGCGAGCGTCTATGACTTACGGTTCAAGAATTAGCCTCAGAAACAGTGGTTCTGAACATGCTGCCAATAGCTCGCCTGGGAAACATCCAGAGAAGTCCAAGATTGTGTTTTTTAGACTGGCTGCCACGAGCTGAAACGAATGCAGCCAAGAGCGAGCGTCTGTGACTTACGGTTCAAAAGTTATTCACAGAAACATGGTTCTGAACTTTGCTGCCAGCCGCGAAAGCGAAAATAACGAAGATCGAGCGTCTAGGATTTACTTGTCAAAAGCTCGCCTGGGAAACATCCAGAGAAGTCAAAGACAGTGCTTCTATACTAATTGCCAGGCGCTGAGACGAATGCCGCCAAGATCTAGCGTCTATGACTTACGGTTCAAGAATTAGCCTCAGAAACAGTGGGAAACAGTGCTTCTATACTAATTGCCAGGGGCTGAGACGAATGCCGCCAAGTGCGAGCATCTATGACTTACGGTTCAAGAATTAGCCTCAGAAACAGTGGTTCTGAACATGCTGCCAATAGCTCGCCTGGGAAACATCCAGAGAAGTCCAAGATTGTGTTTTTTAGACTGGCTGCCACGAGCTGAAACGAATGCAGCCAAGAGCGAGCGTCTGTGACGTACGGTTCAAGAGTTATTCACAGAAACATGGTTCTGAACTTTGCTGCCAGCCGCGAAAGCGAAAATAACCAAGATCGAGCGTCTAGGATTTACTTGTCAATAGCTCGCCTGGGAAACATCCAGAGAAGTCAAAGACAGTGCTTCTATACTAATTGCCAGGCGCTGAGACGAATGCCGCCAAGATCTAGCGTCTATGACTTACGGTTCAAGAATTAGCCTCAGAAACAGTGGGAAACAGTGCTTCTATACTAATTGCCAGGCGCTGAGACGAATGCCGCCAAGATCGAGCGTCTAAGACTTACGGTTCAAGAATTAGCCTCAGAAACAGTGGTTCTGAACATGCTGCCAATAGCTCGCCTGGGAAATATCCAGAGAAGTCCAAGATAGTGTTTTTTAGACTGGCTGCCACGAGCTGAAACGAATGCAGCCAAGAGCGAGCGTCTGTGACTTACGGTTCAAAAGTTATTCACAGAAACATGGTTCTGAACTTTGCTGCCAGCCGCGAAAGCGAAAATAACGAAGATCGAGCGTCTAGGATTTACTTGTCAAAAGCTCGCCTGGGAAACATCCAGAGAAGTCAAAGACAGTGCTTCTATACTAATTGCCAGGCGCTGAGACGAATGCCGCCAAGATCTAGCGTCTATGACTTACGGTTCAAGAATTAGCCTCAGAAACAGTGGGAAACAGTGCTTCTATACTAATTGCCAGGGGCTGAGACGAATGCCGCCAAGTGCGAGCGTCTATGACTTACGGTTCAAGAATTAGCCTCAGAAACAGTGGTTCTGAACATGCTGCCAATAGCTCGCCTGGGAAACATCCAGAGAAGTCCAAGATTGTGTTTTTTAGACTGGCTGCCACGAGCTGAAACGAATGCAGCCAAGAGCGAGCGTCTGTGACGTACGGTTCAAGAGTTATTCACAGAAACATGGTTCTGAACTTTGCTGCCAGCCGCGAAAGCGAAAATAACCAAGATCGAGCGTCTAGGATTTACTTGTCAATAGCTCGCCTGGGAAACATCCAGAGAAGTCAAAGACAGTGCTTCTATACTACTTGCCAGGCGCTGAGACGAATGCCGCCAAGATCGAGCGTCTAAGACTTACGGTTCAAGAATTAGCCTCAGAAACAGTGGTTCTGAACATGCTGCCAATAGCTCGCCTGGGAAACATCCAGAGAAGTCCAAGATAGTGTTTTTTAAACTGGCTGCCACGAGCTGAAACGAATGCAGCCAAGAGCGAGCGTCTGTGACTTACGGTTCAAGAGTTATTCACAGAAACATGGTTCTGAACTTTGCTGCCAGCCGCGAAAGCGAAAATAACCAAGATCGAGCGTCTAGGATTTACTTGTCAATAGCTCACCTGGGAAACATCCAGAGAAGTCAAAGACAGTGCTTCTATACTAATTGCCAGGCGCTGAGACGAATGCCGCCAAGATCTAGCGTCTATGACTTACGGTTCAAGAATTAGCCTCAGAAACAGTGGGAAACAGTGCTTCTATACTAATTGCCAGGGGCTGAGACGAATGCCGCCAAGTGCGAGCGTCTATGACTTACGGTTCAAGAATTAGCCTCAGAAACAGTGGTTCTGAACATGCTGCCAATAGCTCGCCTGGGAAACATCCAGAGAAGTCCAAGATTGTGTTTTTTAGACTGGCTGCCACGAGCTGAAACGAATGCAGCCAAGAGCGAGAGTCTGTGACTTACGGTTCAAAAGTTATTCACAGAAACATGGTTCTGAACTTTGCTGCCAGCCGCGAAAGCGAAAATAACGAAGATCGAGCGTCTAGGATTTACTTGTCAAAAGCTCGCCTGGGAAACATCCAGAGAAGTCAAAGACAGTGCTTCTATACTAATTGCCAGGCGCTGAGACGAATGCCGCCAAGATCTAGCGTCTATGACTTACGGTTCAAGAATTAGCCTCAGAAACAGTGGGAAACAGTGCTTCTATACTAATTGCCAGGCGCTGAGACGAATGCCGCTAAGATCGAGCGTCTAAGACTTACGGTTCAAGAATTAGCCTCAGAAACAGTGGTTCTGAACATGCTGCCAATAGCTCGCCTGGGAAATATCCAGAGAAGTCCAAGATAGTGTTTTTTAGACTGGCTGCCACGAGCTGAAACGAATGCAGCCAAGAGCGAGCGTCTGTGACTTACGGTTCAAGAGTTATTCACAGAAACATGGTTCTGAACTTTGCTGCCAGCCGCGAAAGCGAAAATAACCAAGATCGAGCGTCTAGGATTTACTTGTCAATAGCTCGCCTGGGAAACATCCAGAGAAGTCAAAGACAGTGCTTCTATACTAATTGCCAGGCGCTGAGACGAATGCCGCCAAGATCTAGCGTCTATGACTTACGGTTCAAGAATTAGCCTCAGAAACAGTGGGAAACAGTGCTTCTATACTAATTGCCAGGCGCTGAGACGAATGCCGCCAAGATCGAGCGTCTAAGACTTACGGTTCAAGAATTAGCCTCAGAAACAGTGGTTCTGAACATGCTGCCAATAGCTCGCCTGGGAAACATCCAGAGAAGTCCAAGATAGTGTTTTTTAGACTGGCTGCCACGAGCTGAAACGAATGCAGCCAAGAGCGAGCGTCTGTGACTTACGGTTCAAGAGTTATTCACAGAAACATGGTTCTGAACTTTGCTGCCAGCCGCGAAAGCGAAAATAACCAAGATCGAGCGTCTAGGATTTACTTGTCAATAGCTCGCCTGGGAAACATCCAGAGAAGTCAAAGACAGTGCTTCTATACTAATTGCCAGGCGCTGAGACGAATGCCGCCAAGATCTAGCGTCTATGACTTACGGTTCAAGAATTAGCCTCAGAAACAGTGGGAAACTGTGCTTCTATACTAATTGCCAGGGGCTGAGACGAATGCCGCCAAGTGCGAGCGTCTATGACTTACGGTTCAAGAATTAGCCTCAGAAACAGTGGTTCTGAACATGCTGCCAATAGCTCGCCTGGGAAACATCCAGAGAAGTCCAAGATTGTGTTTTTTAGACTGGCTGCCACGAGCTGAAACGAATGCAGCCAAGAGCGAGCGTCTGTGACTTACGGTTCAAAAGTTATTCACAGAAACATGGTTCTGAACTTTGCTGCCAGCCGCGAAAGCGAAAATAACCAAGATCGAGCGTCTAGGATTTACTTGTCAAAAGCTCGCCTGGGAAACATCCAGAGAAGTCAAAGACAGTGCTTCTATACTAATTGCCAGGCGCTGAGACGAATGCCGCCAAGATCTAGCGTCTATGACTTACGGTTCAAGAATTAGCCTCAGAAACAGTGGGAAACAGTGCTTCTATACTAATTGCCAGGCGCTGAGACGAATGCCGCCAAGATCGAGCGTCTATGACACGGTTCAAGAATTAGCTTCAGAAACAGTGGTTCTGAACATGCTGCCAATAGCTCGCCTGGGAAACATCCAGAGAAGTCCAAGATAGTGTTTTTTTAGACTGGCTGCCACGAGCTGAAACGAATGCAGCCAAGAGCGAGCGTCTGTGACTTACGGTTCAAAAGTTATTCACAGAAACATGGTTCTGAACTTTGCTGCCAGCCGCGAAAGCGAAAATAACCAAGATCGAGCGTCTAGGATTTAATTGTCAATAGCTCGCCTGGGAAACATCCAGAGAAGTCAAAGACAGTGCTTCTATACTAATTGCCAGGCGCTGAGACGAATGCCGCCAAGATCTAGCGCCTATGACTTACGGTTCAAGAATTAGCCTCAGAAACAGTGGGAAACAGTGCTTCTATACTAATTGCCAGGCGCTGAGACGAATGCCGCCAAGATCGAGCGTCTATGACACGTTTCAAGAATTAGCCTCAGAAACAGTGGTTCTGAACATGCTGCCAATAGCTCGCCTGGGAAACATCCAGAGAAGTCCAAGATTGTGTTTTTTAGACTGGCTGCCACGAGCTGAAACGAATGCAGCCAAGAGCGAGAGTCTGTGACTTACGGTTCAAGAGTTATTCACAGAAACATGGTTCTGAACTTTGCTGCCAGCCGCGAAAGCGAAAATAACCAAGATCGAGCGTCTAGGATTTACTTGTCAATAGCTCGCCTGGGAAACATCCATAGAAGTCAAAGACAGTGCTTCTATACTAATTGCCAGGCGCTGAGACGAATGCCGCCAAGATCGAGCGTCTAAGACTTACGGTTCAAGAATTAGCCTCAGAAACAGTGGGAAACTGTGCTTCTATACTAATTGCCAGGGGCTGAGACGAATGCCGCCAAGTGCGAGCGTCTATGACTTACGGTTCAAGAATTAGCCTCAGAAACAGTGGTTCTGAACATGCTGCCAATAGCTCGCCTGGGAAACATCCAGAGAAGTCCAAGATTGTGTTTTTTAGACTGGCTGCCACGAGCTGAAACGAATGCAGCCAAGAGCGAGCGTCTGTGACTTACGGTTCAAAAGTTATTCACAGAAACATGGTTCTGAACTTTGCTGCCAGCCGCGAAAGCGAAAATAACCAAGATCGAGCGTCTAGGATTTACTTGTCAAAAGCTCGCCTGGGAAACATCCAGAGAAGTCAAAGACAGTGCTTCTATACTAATTGCCAGGCGCTGAGACGAATGCCGCCAAGATCTAGCGTCTATGACTTACGGTTCAAGAATTAGCCTCAGAAACAGTGGGAAACAGTGCTTCTATACTAATTGCCAGGCGCTGAGACGAATGCCGCCAAGATCGAGCGTCTATGACACGGTTCAAGAATTAGCTTCAGAAACAGTGGTTCTGAACATGCTGCCAATAGCTCGCCTGGGAAACATCCAGAGAAGTCCAAGATAGTGTTTTTTAGACTGACTGCCACGAGCTGCAACGAATGCAGCCAAGAGCGAGCGTCTGTGACTTACGGTTCAAAAGTTATTCACAGAAACATGGTTCTGAACTTTGCTGCCAGCCGCGAAAGCGAAAATAACCAAGATCGAGCGTCTAGGATTTACTTGTCAATAGCTCGCCTGGGAAACATCCAGAGAAGTCAAAGACAGTGCTTCTATACTAATTGCCAGGCGCTGAGACGAATGCCGCCAAGATCTAGCGTCTATGACTTACGGTTCAAGAATTAGCCTCAGAAACAGTGGGAAACAGTGCTTCTATACTAATTGCCAGGCGCTGAGACGAATGCCGCAAAGATCGAGCGTCTATGACTTACGGTTCAAGAATTAGCCTCAGAAACAGTGGTTCTGAACATGCTGCCAATAGCTCGCCTGGGAAACATCCAGAGAAGTCCAAGATAGTGTTTTTTAAACTGGCTGCCACGAGCTGAAACGAATGCAGCCAAGAGCGAGCGTCTGTGACTTACGGTTCAAAAGTTATTCACAGAAACATGGTTCTGAACTTTGCTGCCAGCCGCGAAAGCGAAAATAACCAAGATCGAGCGTCTAGGATTTACTTGTCAAAAGCTCGCCTGGGAAACATCCAGAGAAGTCAAAGACAGTGCTTCTATACTAATTGCCAGGCGCTGAGACGAATGCCGCCAAGATCTAGCGTCTATGACTTACGGTTCAAGAATTAGCCTCAGAAACAGTGGGAAACAGTGCTTCTATACTAATTGCCAGGCGCTGAGACGAATGCCGCCAAGATCGAGCGTCTAAGACTTACGGTTCAAGAATTAGCCTCAGAAACAGTGGTTCTGAACATGCTGCCAATAGCTCGCCTGGGAAACATCCAGAGAAGTCCAAGATAGTGTTTTTTAGACTTGCTGCCACGAGCTGAAACGAATGCAGCCAAGAGCGAGCGTCTGTGACTTACGGTTCAAAAGTTATTCACAGAAACATGGTTCTGAACTTTGCTGCCAGCCGCGAAAGCGAAAATAACCAAGATCGAGCGTCTAGGATTTACTTGTCAATAGCTAGCCTGGGAAACATCCAGAGAAGTCAAAGACAGTGCTTCTATACTAATTGCCAGGCGCTGAGACGAATGCCGCCAAGATCTAGCGTCTATGACTTACGGTTCAAGAATTAGCCTCAGAAACAGTGGGAAACAGTGCTTCTATACTAATTGCCAGGCGCTGAGACGAATGCCGCCAAGATCGAGCGTCTATGACTTACGGTTCAAGAATTAGCCTCAGAAACAGTGGTTCTGAACATGCTGCCAATAGCTCGCCTGGGAAACATCCAGAGAAGTCCAAGATTGTGTTTTTTAGACTGGCTGCCACGAGCTGAAACGAATGCAGCCAAGAGCGAGCGTCTGTGACTTACGGTTCAAAAGTTATTCACAGAAACATGGTTCTGAACTTTGCTGCCAGCCGCGAAAGCGAAAATAACCAAGATCGAGCGTCTAGGATTTACTTGTCAAAAGCTCGCCTGGGAAACATCCAGAGAAGTCAAAGACAGTGCTTCTATACTAATTGCCAGGCGCTGAGACGAATGCCGCCAAGATCGAGCGTCTAAGACTTACGGTTCAAGAATTAGCCTCAGAAACAGTGGTTCTGAACATGCTGCCAATAGCTCGCCTGGGAAACATCCAGAGAAGTCCAAGATAGTGTTTTTTAAACTGGCTGCCACGAGCTGAAACGAATGCAGCCAAGAGCGAGCGTCTGTGACTTACGGTTCAAGAGTTATTCACAGAAACATGGTTCTGAACTTTGCTGCCAGCCGCGAAAGCGAAAATAACCAAGATCGAGCGTCTAGGATTTACTTGTCAATAGCTCGCCTGGGAAACATCCAGAGAAGTCAAAGACAGTGCTTCTATACTAATTGCCAGGCGCTGAGACGAATGCCGCCAAGATCTAGCGTCTATGACTTACGGTTCAAGAATTAGCCTCAGAAACAGTGGGAAACAGTGCTTCTATACTAATTGCCAGGGGCTGAGACGAATGCCGCCAAGTGCGAGCATCTATGACTTACGGTTCAAGAATTAGCCTCAGAAACAGTGGTTCTGAACATGCTGCCAATAGCTCGCCTGGGAAACATCCAGAGAAGTCCAAGATTGTGTTTTTTAGACTGGCTGCCACGAGCTGAAACGAATGCAGCCAAGAGCGAGCGTCTGTGACGTACGGTTCAAGAGTTATTCACAGAAACATGGTTCTGAACTTTGCTGCCAGCCGCGAAAGCGAAAATAACCAAGATCGAGCGTCTAGGATTTACTTGTCAATAGCTCGCCTGGGAAACATCCAGAGAAGTCAAAGACAGTGCTTCTATACTAATTGCCAGGCGCTGAGACGAATGCCGCCAAGATCTAGCGTCTATGACTTACGGTTCAAGAATTAGCCTCAGAAACAGTGGGAAACAGTGCTTCTATACTAATTGCCAGGGGCTGAGACGAATGCCGCCAAGTGCGAGCGTCTATGACTTACGGTTCAAGAATTAGCCTCAGAAACAGTGGTTCTGAACATGCTGCCAATAGCTCGCCTGGGAAACATCCAGAGAAGTCCAAGATTGTGTTTTTTAGACTGGCTGCCACGAGCTGAAACGAATGCAGCCAAGAGCGAGCGTCTGTGACGTACGGTTCAAGAGTTATTCACAGAAACATGGTTCTGAACTTTGCTGCCAGCCGCGAAAGCGAAAATAACCAAGATCGAGCGTCTAGGATTTACTTGTCAATAGCTCGCCTGGGAAACATCCAGAGAAGTCAAAGACAGTGCTTCTATACTAATTGCCAGGCGCTGAGACGAATGCCGCCAAGATCTAGCGTCTATGACTTACGGTTCAAGAATTAGCCTCAGAAACAGTGGGAAACAGTGCTTCTATACTAATTGCCAGGGGCTGAGACGAATGCCGCCAAGTGCGAGCGTCTATGACTTACGGTTCAAGAATTAGCCTCAGAAACAGTGGTTCTGAACATGCTGCCAATAGCTCGCCTGGGAAACATCCAGAGAAGTCCAAGATTGTGTTTTTTAGACTGGCTGCCACGAGCTGAAACGAATGCAGCCAAGAGCGAGCGTCTGTGACGTACGGTTCAAGAGTTATTCACAGAAACATGGTTCTGAACTTTGCTGCCAGCCGCGAAAGCGAAAATAACCAAGATCGAGCGTCTAGGATTTACTTGTCAATAGCTCGCCTGGGAAACATCCAGAGAAGTCAAAGACAGTGCTTCTATACTAATTGCCAGGCGCTGAGACGAATGCCGCCAAGATCTAGCGTCTATGACTTACGGTTCAAGAATTAGCCTCAGAAACAGTGGGAAACAGTGCTTCTATACTAATTGCCAGGCGCTGAGACGAATGCCGCCAAGATCGAGCGTCTAAGACTTACGGTTCAAGAATTAGCCTCAGAAACAGTGGTTCTGAACATGCTGCCAATAGCTCGCCTGGGAAACATCCAGAGAAGTCCAAGATAGTGTTTTTTAGACTGGCTGCCACGAGCTGAAACGAATGCAGCCAAGAGCGAGCGTCTGTGACTTACGGTTCAAGAGTTATTCACAGAAACATGGTTCTGAACTTTGCTGCCAGCCGCGAAAGCGAAAATAACCAAGATCGAGCGTCTAGGATTTACTTGTCAATAGCTCGCCTGGGAAACATCCAGAGAAGTCAAAGACAGTGCTTCTATACTAATTGCCAGGCGCTGAGACGAATGCCGCCAAGATCTAGCGTCTATGACTTACGGTTCAAGAATTAGCCTCAGAAACAGTGGGAAACTGTGCTTCTATACTAATTGCCAGGGGCTGAGACGAATGCCGCCAAGTGCGAGCGTCTATGACTTACGGTTCAAGAATTAGCCTCAGAAACAGTGGTTCTGAACATGCTGCCAATAGCTCGCCTGGGAAACATCCAGAGAAGTCCAAGATTGTGTTTTTTAGACTGGCTGCCACGAGCTGAAACGAATGCAGCCAAGAGCGAGCGTCTGTGACTTACGGTTCAAAAGTTATTCACAGAAACATGGTTCTGAACTTTGCTGCCAGCCGCGAAAGCGAAAATAACCAAGATCGAGCGTCTAGGATTTACTTGTCAAAAGCTCGCCTGGGAAACATCCAGAGAAGTCAAAGACAGTGCTTCTATACTAATTGCCAGGCGCTGAGACGAATGCCGCCAAGATCTAGCGTCTATGACTTACGGTTCAAGAATTAGCCTCAGAAACAGTGGGAAACAGTGCTTCTATACTAATTGCCAGGCGCTGAGACGAATGCCGCCAAGATCGAGCGTCTATGACACGGTTCAAGAATTAGCTT
This sequence comes from Rhinoderma darwinii, assembly GCF_050947455.1. Classification (NCBI taxonomy): domain Eukaryota; kingdom Metazoa; phylum Chordata; class Amphibia; order Anura; family Rhinodermatidae; genus Rhinoderma; species Rhinoderma darwinii. The sequence continues at coordinate 100,626 of NW_027464240.1, forward strand.
CAGAAACAGTGGTTCTGAACATGCTGCCAATAGCTCGCCTGGGAAACATCCAGAGAAGTCCAAGATAGTGTTTTTTTAGACTGGCTGCCACGAGCTGAAACGAATGCAGCCAAGAGCGAGCGTCTGTGACTTACGGTTCAAAAGTTATTCACAGAAACATGGTTCTGAACTTTGCTGCCAGCCGCGAAAGCGAAAATAACCAAGATCGAGCGTCTAGGATTTAATTGTCAATAGCTCGCCTGGGAAACATCCAGAGAAGTCAAAGACAGTGCTTCTATACTAATTGCCAGGCGCTGAGACGAATGCCGCCAAGATCTAGCGCCTATGACTTACGGTTCAAGAATTAGCCTCAGAAACAGTGGGAAACAGTGCTTCTATACTAATTGCCAGGCGCTGAGACGAATGCCGCCAAGATCGAGCGTCTATGACACGTTTCAAGAATTAGCCTCAGAAACAGTGGTTCTGAACATGCTGCCAATAGCTCGCCTGGGAAACATCCAGAGAAGTCCAAGATTGTGTTTTTTAGACTGGCTGCCACGAGCTGAAACGAATGCAGCCAAGAGCGAGCGTCTGTGACTTACGGTTCAAAAGTTATTCACAGAAACATGGTTCTGAACTTTGCTGCCAGCCGCGAAAGCGAAAATAACCAAGATCGAGCGTCTAGGATTTACTTGTCAAAAGCTCGCCTGGGAAACATCCAGAGAAGTCAAAGACAGTGCTTCTATACTAATTGCCAGGCGCTGAGACGAATGCCGCCAAGATCGAGCGTCTAAGACTTACGGTTCAAGAATTAGCCTCAGAAACAGTGGTTCTGAACATGCTGCCAATAGCTCGCCTGGGAAACATCCAGAGAAGTCCAAGATTGTGTTTTTTAGACTGGCTGCCACGAGCTGAAACGAATGCAGCCAAGAGCGAGCGTCTGTGACTTACGGTTCAAGAGTTATTCACAGAAACATGGTTCTGAACTTTGCTGCCAGCCGCGAAAGCGAAAATAACCAAGATCGAGCGTCTAGGATTTACTTGTCAATAGCTCGCCTGGGAAACATCCAGAGAAGTCAAAGACAGTGCTTCTATACTAATTGCCAGGCGCTGAGACGAATGCCGCCAAGATCTAGCGTCTATGACTTACGGTTCAAGAATTAGCCTCAGAAACAGTGGGAAACTGTGCTTCTATACTAATTGCCAGGGGCTGAGACGAATGCCGCCAAGTGCGAGCGTCTATGACTTACGGTTCAAGAATTAGCCTCAGAAACAGTGGTTCTGAACATGCTGCCAATAGCTCGCCTGGGAAACATCCAGAGAAGTCCAAGATTGTGTTTTTTAGACTGGCTGCCACGAGCTGAAACGAATGCAGCCAAGAGCGAGCGTCTGTGACTTACGGTTCAAAAGTTATTCACAGAAACATGGTTCTGAACTTTGCTGCCAGCCGCGAAAGCGAAAATAACGAAGATCGAGCGTCTAGGATTTACTTGTCAAAAGCTCGCCTGGGAAACATCCAGAGAAGTCAAAGACAGTGCTTCTATACTAATTGCCAGGCGCTGAGACGAATGCCGCCAAGATCTAGCGTCTATGACTTACGGTTCAAGAATTAGCCTCAGAAACAGTGGGAAACAGTGCTTCTATACTAATTGCCAGGCGCTGAGACGAATGCCGCCAAGATCGAGCGTCTAAGACTTACGGTTCAAGAATTAGCCTCAGAAACAGTGGTTCTGAACATGCTGCCAATAGCTCGCCTGGGAAATATCCAGAGAAGTCCAAGATAGTGTTTTTTAGACTGGCTGCCACGAGCTGAAACGAATGCAGCCAAGAGCGAGCGTCTGTGACTTACGGTTCAAAAGTTATTCACAGAAACATGGTTCTGAACTTTGCTGCCAGCCGCGAAAGCGAAAATAACGAAGATCGAGCGTCTAGGATTTACTTGTCAAAAGCTCGCCTGGGAAACATCCAGAGAAGTCAAAGACAGTGCTTCTATACTAATTGCCAGGCGCTGAGACGAATGCCGCCAAGATCTAGCGTCTATGACTTACGGTTCAAGAATTAGCCTCAGAAACAGTGGGAAACAGTGCTTCTATACTAATTGCCAGGGGCTGAGACGAATGCCGCCAAGATCGAGCGTCTATGACACGGTTCAAGAATTAGCTTCAGAAACAGTGGTTCTGAACATGCTGCCAATAGCTCGCCTGGGAAACATCCAGAGAAGTCCAAGATAGTGTTTTTTTAGACTGGCTGCCACGAGCTGAAACGAATGCAGCCAAGAGCGAGCGTCTGTGACTTACGGTTCAAAAGTTATTCACAGAAACATGGTTCTGAACTTTGCTGCCAGCCGCGAAAGCGAAAATAACCAAGATCGAGCGTCTAGGATTTAATTGTCAATAGCTCGCCTGGGAAACATCCAGAGAAGTCAAAGACAGTGCTTCTATACTAATTGCCAGGCGCTGAGACGAATGCCGCCAAGATCTAGCGCCTATGACTTACGGTTCAAGAATTAGCCTCAGAAACAGTGGGAAACAGTGCTTCTATACTAATTGCCAGGCGCTGAGACGAATGCCGCCAAGATCGAGCGTCTATGACACGTTTCAAGAATTAGCCTCAGAAACAGTGGTTCTGAACATGCTGCCAATAGCTCGCCTGGGAAACATCCAGAGAAGTCCAAGATTGTGTTTTTTAGACTGGCTGCCACGAGCTGAAACGAATGCAGCCAAGAGCGAGCGTCTGTGACTTACGGTTCAAAAGTTATTCACAGAAACATGGTTCTGAACTTTGCTGCCAGCCGCGAAAGCGAAAATAACGAAGATCGAGCGTCTAGGATTTACTTGTCAAAAGCTCGCCTGGGAAACATCCAGAGAAGTCAAAGACAGTGCTTCTATACTAATTGCCAGGCGCTGAGACGAATGCCGCCAAGATCTAGCGTCTATGACTTACGGTTCAAGAATTAGCCTCAGAAACAGTGGGAAACAGTGCTTCTATACTAATTGCCAGGCGCTGAGACGAATGCCGCCAAGATCGAGCGTCTAAGACTTACGGTTCAAGAATTAGCCTCAGAAACAGTGGTTCTGAACATGCTGCCAATAGCTCGCCTGGGAAATATCCAGAGAAGTCCAAGATAGTGTTTTTTAGACTGGCTGCCACGAGCTGAAACGAATGCAGCCAAGAGCGAGCGTCTGTGACTTACGGTTCAAAAGTTATTCACAGAAACATGGTTCTGAACTTTGCTGCCAGCCGCGAAAGCGAAAATAACGAAGATCGAGCGTCTAGGATTTACTTGTCAAAAGCTCGCCTGGGAAACATCCAGAGAAGTCAAAGACAGTGCTTCTATACTAATTGCCAGGCGCTGAGACGAATGCCGCCAAGATCTAGCGTCTATGACTTACGGTTCAAGAATTAGCCTCAGAAACAGTGGGAAACAGTGCTTCTATACTAATTGCCAGGGGCTGAGACGAATGCCGCCAAGTGCGAGCGTCTATGACTTACGGTTCAAGAATTAGCCTCAGAAACAGTGGTTCTGAACATGCTGCCAATAGCTCGCCTGGGAAACATCCAGAGAAGTCCAAGATTGTGTTTTTTAGACTGGCTGCCACGAGCTGAAACGAATGCAGCCAAGAGCGAGCGTCTGTGACGTACGGTTCAAGAGTTATTCACAGAAACATGGTTCTGAACTTTGCTGCCAGCCGCGAAAGCGAAAATAACCAAGATCGAGCGTCTAGGATTTACTTGTCAATAGCTCGCCTGGGAAACATCCAGAGAAGTCAAAGACAGTGCTTCTATACTACTTGCCAGGCGCTGAGACGAATGCCGCCAAGATCGAGCGTCTAAGACTTACGGTTCAAGAATTAGCCTCAGAAACAGTGGTTCTGAACATGCTGCCAATAGCTCGCCTGGGAAACATCCAGAGAAGTCCAAGATAGTGTTTTTTAAACTGGCTGCCACGAGCTGAAACGAATGCAGCCAAGAGCGAGCGTCTGTGACTTACGGTTCAAGAGTTATTCACAGAAACATGGTTCTGAACTTTGCTGCCAGCCGCGAAAGCGAAAATAACCAAGATCGAGCGTCTAGGATTTACTTGTCAATAGCTCACCTGGGAAACATCCAGAGAAGTCAAAGACAGTGCTTCTATACTAATTGCCAGGCGCTGAGACGAATGCCGCCAAGATCTAGCGTCTATGACTTACGGTTCAAGAATTAGCCTCAGAAACAGTGGGAAACAGTGCTTCTATACTAATTGCCAGGGGCTGAGACGAATGCCGCCAAGTGCGAGCGTCTATGACTTACGGTTCAAGAATTAGCCTCAGAAACAGTGGTTCTGAACATGCTGCCAATAGCTCGCCTGGGAAACATCCAGAGAAGTCCAAGATTGTGTTTTTTAGACTGGCTGCCACGAGCTGAAACGAATGCAGCCAAGAGCGAGCGTCTGTGACTTACGGTTCAAAAGTTATTCACAGAAACATGGTTCTGAACTTTGCTGCCAGCCGCGAAAGCGAAAATAACGAAGATCGAGCGTCTAGGATTTACTTGTCAAAAGCTCGCCTGGGAAACATCCAGAGAAGTCAAAGACAGTGCTTCTATACTAATTGCCAGGCGCTGAGACGAATGCCGCCAAGATCTAGCGTCTATGACTTACGGTTCAAGAATTAGCCTCAGAAACAGTGGGAAACAGTGCTTCTATACTAATTGCCAGGCGCTGAGACGAATGCCGCTAAGATCGAGCGTCTAAGACTTACGGTTCAAGAATTAGCCTCAGAAACAGTGGTTCTGAACATGCTGCCAATAGCTCGCCTGGGAAATATCCAGAGAAGTCCAAGATAGTGTTTTTTAGACTGGCTGCCACGAGCTGAAACGAATGCAGCCAAGAGCGAGCGTCTGTGACTTACGGTTCAAGAGTTATTCACAGAAACATGGTTCTGAACTTTGCTGCCAGCCGCGAAAGCGAAAATAACCAAGATCGAGCGTCTAGGATTTACTTGTCAATAGCTCGCCTGGGAAACATCCAGAGAAGTCAAAGACAGTGCTTCTATACTAATTGCCAGGCGCTGAGACGAATGCCGCCAAGATCTAGCGTCTATGACTTACGGTTCAATAATTTGCCTCAGAAACAGTGGGAAACAGTGCTTCTATACTAATTGCCAGGCGCTGAGACGAATGCCGCCAAGATCGAGCGTCTAAGACTTACGGTTCAAGAATTAGCCTCAGAAACAGTGGTTCTGAACATGCTGCCAATAGCTCGCCTGGGAAACATCCAGAGAAGTCCAAGATAGTGTTTTTTAGACTGGCTGCCACGAGCTGAAACGAATGCAGCCAAGAGCGAGCGTCTGTGACTTACGGTTCAAGAGTTATTCACAGAAACATGGTTCTGAACTTTGCTGCCAGCCGCGAAAGCGAAAATAACCAAGATCGAGCGTCTAGGATTTACTTGTCAATAGCTCGCCTGGGAAACATCCAGAGAAGTCAAAGACAGTGCTTCTATACTAATTGCCAGGCGCTGAGACGAATGCCGCCAAGTGCGAGCGTCTATGACTTACGGTTCAAGAATTAGCCTCAGAAACAGTGGTTCTGAACATGCTGCCAATAGCTCGCCTGGGAAACATCCAGAGAAGTCCAAGATTGTGTTTTTTAGACTGGCTGCCACGAGCTGAAACGAATGCAGCCAAGAGCGAGCGTCTGTGACTTACGGTTCAAAAGTTATTCACAGAAACATGGTTCTGAACTTTGCTGCCAGCCGCGAAAGCGAAAATAACCAAGATCGAGCGTCTAGGATTTAATTGTCAATAGCTCGCCTGGGAAACATCCAGAGAAGTCAAAGACAGTGCTTCTATACTAATTGCCAGGCGCTGAGACGAATGCCGCCAAGATCTAGCGTCTATGACTTACGGTTCAAGAATTAGCCTCAGAAACAGTGGGAAACAGTGCTTCTATACTAATTGCCAGGCGCTGAGACGAATGCCGCCAAGATCGAGCGTCTATGACACGGTTCAAGAATTAGCTTCAGAAACAGTGGTTCTGAACATGCTGCCAATAGCTCGCCTGGGAAACATCCAGAGAAGTCCAAGATAGTGTTTTTTTAGACTGGCTGCCACGAGCTGAAACGAATGCAGCCAAGAGCGAGCGTCTGTGACTTACGGTTCAAAAGTTATTCACAGAAACATGGTTCTGAACTTTGCTGCCAGCCGCGAAAGCGAAAATAACCAAGATCGAGCGTCTAGGATTTAATTGTCAATAGCTCGCCTGGGAAACATCCAGAGAAGTCAAAGACAGTGCTTCTATACTAATTGCCAGGCGCTGAGACGAATGCCGCCAAGATCTAGCGCCTATGACTTACGGTTCAAGAATTAGCCTCAGAAACAGTGGGAAACAGTGCTTCTATACTAATTGCCAGGCGCTGAGACGAATGCCGCCAAGATCGAGCGTCTATGACACGTTTCAAGAATTAGCCTCAGAAACAGTGGTTCTGAACATGCTGCCAATAGCTCGCCTGGGAAACATCCAGAGAAGTCCAAGATTGTGTTTTTTAGACTGGCTGCCACGAGCTGAAACGAATGCAGCCAAGAGCGAGAGTCTGTGACTCACGGTTCAAGAGTTATTCACAGAAACATGGTTCTGAACTTTGCTGCCAGCCGCGAAAGCGAAAATAACCAAGATCGAGCGTCTAGGATTTACTTGTCAATAGCTCGCCTGGGAAACATCCATAGAAGTCAAAGACAGTGCTTCTATACTAATTGCCAGGCGCTGAGACGAATGCCGCCAAGATCGAGCGTCTAAGACTTACGGTTCAAGAATTAGCCTCAGAAACAGTGGGAAACTGTGCTTCTATACTAATTGCCAGGGGCTGAGACGAATGCCGCCAAGTGCGAGCGTCTATGACTTACGGTTCAATAATTAGCCTCAGAAACAGTGGTTCTGAACATGCTGCCAATAGCTCGCCTGGGAAACATCCAGAGAAGTCCAAGATTGTGTTTTTTAGACTGGCTGCCACGAGCTGAAACGAATGCAGCCAAGAGCGAGCGTCTGTGACTTACGGTTCAAAAGTTATTCACAGAAACATGGTTCTGAACTTTGCTGCCAGCCGCGAAAGCGAAAATAACCAAGATCGAGCGTCTAGGATTTACTTGTCAAAAGCTCGCCTGGGAAACATCCAGAGAAGTCAAAGACAGTGCTTCTATACTAATTGCCAGGCGCTGAGACGAATGCCGCCAAGATCTAGCGTCTATGACTTACGGTTCAAGAATTAGCCTCAGAAACAGTGGGAAACAGTGCTTCTATACTAATTGCCAGGCGCTGAGACGAATGCCGCCAAGATCGAGCGTCTATGACACGGTTCAAGAATTAGCTTCAGAAACAGTGGTTCTGAACATGCTGCCAATAGCTCGCCTGGGAAACATCCAGAGAAGTCCAAGATAGTGTTTTTTAGACTGACTGCCACGAGCTGCAACGAATGCAGCCAAGAGCGAGCGTCTGTGACTTACGGTTCAAAAGTTATTCACAGAAACATGGTTCTGAACTTTGCTGCCAGCCGCGAAAGCGAAAATAACCAAGATCGAGCGTCTAGGATTTACTTGTCAATAGCTCGCCTGGGAAACATCCAGAGAAGTCAAAGACAGTGCTTCTATACTAATTGCCAGGCGCTGAGACGAATGCCGCCAAGATCTAGCGTCTATGACTTACGGTTCAAGAATTAGCCTCAGAAACAGTGGGAAACAGTGCTTCTATACTAATTGCCAGGCGCTGAGACGAATGCCGCAAAGATCGAGCGTCTATGACTTACGGTTCAAGAATTAGCCTCAGAAACAGTGGTTCTGAACATGCTGCCAATAGCTCGCCTGGGAAACATCCAGAGAAGTCCAAGATAGTGTTTTTTAAACTGGCTGCCACGAGCTGAAACGAATGCAGCCAAGAGCGAGCGTCTGTGACTTACGGTTCAAAAGTTATTCACAGAAACATGGTTCTGAACTTTGCTGCCAGCCGCGAAAGCGAAAATAACCAAGATCGAGCGTCTAGGATTTACTTGTCAAAAGCTCGCCTGGGAAACATCCAGAGAAGTCAAAGACAGTGCTTCTATACTAATTGCCAGGCGCTGAGACGAATGCCGCCAAGATCTAGCGTCTATGACTTACGGTTCAAGAATTAGCCTCAGAAACAGTGGGAAACAGTGCTTCTATACTAATTGCCAGGCGCTGAGACGAATGCCGCCAAGATCGAGCGTCTAAGACTTACGGTTCAAGAATTAGCCTCAGAAACAGTGGTTCTGAACATGCTGCCAATAGCTCGCCTGGGAAACATCCAGAGAAGTCCAAGATAGTGTTTTTTAGACTGGCTGCCACGAGCTGAAACGAATGCAGCCAAGAGCGAGCGTCTGTGACTTACGGTTCAAAAGTTATTCACAGAAACATGGTTCTGAACTTTGCTGCCAGCCGCGAAAGCGAAAATAACCAAGATCGAGCGTCTAGGATTTACTTGTCAATAGCTAGCCTGGGAAACATCCAGAGAAGTCAAAGACAGTGCTTCTATACTAATTGCCAGGCGCTGAGACGAATGCCGCCAAGATCTAGCGTCTATGACTTACGGTTCAAGAATTAGCCTCAGAAACAGTGGGAAACAGTGCTTCTATACTAATTGCCAGGCGCTGAGACGAATGCCGCCAAGATCGAGCGTCTATGACTTACGGTTCAAGAATTAGCCTCAGAAACAGTGGTTCTGAACATGCTGCCAATAGCTCGCCTGGGAAACATCCAGAGAAGTCCAAGATTGTGTTTTTTAGACTGGCTGCCACGAGCTGAAACGAATGCAGCCAAGAGCGAGCGTCTGTGACTTACGGTTCAAAAGTTATTCACAGAAACATGGTTCTGAACTTTGCTGCCAGCCGCGAAAGCGAAAATAACCAAGATCGAGCGTCTAGGATTTACTTGTCAAAAGCTCGCCTGGGAAACATCCAGAGAAGTCAAAGACAGTGCTTCTATACTAATTGCCAGGCGCTGAGACGAATGCCGCCAAGATCGAGCGTCTAAGACTTACGGTTCAAGAATTAGCCTCAGAAACAGTGGTTCTGAACATGCTGCCAATAGCTCGCCTGGGAAACATCCAGAGAAGTCCAAGATAGTGTTTTTTAAACTGGCTGCCACGAGCTGAAACGAATGCAGCCAAGAGCGAGCGTCTGTGACTTACGGTTCAAGAGTTATTCACAGAAACATGGTTCTGAACTTTGCTGCCAGCCGCGAAAGCGAAAATAACCAAGATCGAGCGTCTAGGATTTACTTGTCAATAGCTCGCCTGGGAAACATCCAGAGAAGTCAAAGACAGTGCTTCTATACTAATTGCCAGGCGCTGAGACGAATGCCGCCAAGATCTAGCGTCTATGACTTACGGTTCAAGAATTAGCCTCAGAAACAGTGGGAAACAGTGCTTCTATACTAATTGCCAGGGGCTGAGACGAATGCCGCCAAGTGCGAGCATCTATGACTTACGGTTCAAGAATTAGCCTCAGAAACAGTGGTTCTGAACATGCTGCCAATAGCTCGCCTGGGAAACATCCAGAGAAGTCCAAGATTGTGTTTTTTAGACTGGCTGCCACGAGCTGAAACGAATGCAGCCAAGAGCGAGCGTCTGTGACGTACGGTTCAAGAGTTATTCACAGAAACATGGTTCTGAACTTTGCTGCCAGCCGCGAAAGCGAAAATAACCAAGATCGAGCGTCTAGGATTTACTTGTCAATAGCTCGCCTGGGAAACATCCAGAGAAGTCAAAGACAGTGCTTCTATACTAATTGCCAGGCGCTGAGACGAATGCCGCCAAGATCTAGCGTCTATGACTTACGGTTCAAGAATTAGCCTCAGAAACAGTGGGAAACAGTGCTTCTATACTAATTGCCAGGGGCTGAGACGAATGCCGCCAAGTGCGAGCGTCTATGACTTACGGTTCAAGAATTAGCCTCAGAAACAGTGGTTCTGAACATGCTGCCAATAGCTCGCCTGGGAAACATCCAGAGAAGTCCAAGATTGTGTTTTTTAGACTGGCTGCCACGAGCTGAAACGAATGCAGCCAAGAGCGAGCGTCTGTGACTTACGGTTCAAAAGTTATTCACAGAAACATGGTTCTGAACTTTGCTGCCAGCCGCGAAAGCGAAAATAACGAAGATCGAGCGTCTAGGATTTACTTGTCAAAAGCTCGCCTGGGAAACATCCAGAGAAGTCAAAGACAGTGCTTCTATACTAATTGCCAGGCGCTGAGACGAATGCCGCCAAGATCTAGCGTCTATGACTTACGGTTCAAGAATTAGCCTCAGAAACAGTGGGAAACAGTGCTTCTATACTAATTGCCAGGCGCTGAGACGAATGCCGCTAAGATCGAGCGTCTAAGACTTACGGTTCAAGAATTAGCCTCAGAAACAGTGGTTCTGAACATGCTGCCAATAGCTCGCCTGGGAAATATCCAGAGAAGTCCAAGATAGTGTTTTTTAGACTGGCTGCCACGAGCTGAAACGAATGCAGCCAAGAGCGAGCGTCTGTGACTTACGGTTCAAGAGTTATTCACAGAAACATGGTTCTGAACTTTGCTGCCAGCCGCGAAAGCGAAAATAACCAAGATCGAGCGTCTAGGATTTACTTGTCAATAGCTCGCCTGGGAAACATCCAGAGAAGTCAAAGACAGTGCTTCTATACTAATTGCCAGGCGCTGAGACGAATGCCGCCAAGATCTAGCGTCTATGACTTACGGTTCAATAATTAGCCTCAGAAACAGTGGGAAACAGTGCTTCTATACTAATTGCCAGGCGCTGAGACGAATGCCGCCAAGATCGAGCGTCTAAGACTTACGGTTCAAGAATTAGCCTCAGAAACAGTGGTTCTGAACATGCTGCCAATAGCTCGCCTGGGAAACATCCAGAGAAGTCCAAGATAGTGTTTTTTAGACTGGCTGCCACGAGCTGAAACGAATGCAGCCAAGAGCGAGCGTCTGTGACTTACGGTTCAAGAGTTATTCACAGAAACATGGTTCTGAACTTTGCTGCCAGCCGCGAAAGCGAAAATAACCAAGATCGAGCGTCTAGGATTTACTTGTCAATAGCTCGCCTGGGAAACATCCAGAGAAGTCAAAGACAGTGCTTCTATACTAATTGCCAGGCGCTGAGACGAATGCCGCCAAGATCTAGCGTCTATGACTTACGGTTCAAGAATTAGCCTCAGAAACAGTGGGAAACTGTGCTTCTATACTAATTGCCAGGGGCTGAGACGAATGCCGCCAAGTGCGAGCGTCTATGACTTACGGTTCAAGAATTAGCCTCAGAAACAGTGGTTCTGAACATGCTGCCAATAGCTCGCCTGGGAAACATCCAGAGAAGTCCAAGATTGTGTTTTTTAGACTGGCTGCCACGAGCTGAAACGAATGCAGCCAAGAGCGAGCGTCTGTGACTTACGGTTCAAAAGTTATTCACAGAAACATGGTTCTGAACTTTGCTGCCAGCCGCGAAAGCGAAAATAACCAAGATCGAGCGTCTAGGATTTACTTGTCAATAGCTCGCCTGGGAAACATCCATAGAAGTCAAAGACAGTGCTTCTATACTAATTGCCAGGCGCTGAGACGAATGCCGCCAAGATCTAGCGTCTATGACTTACGGTTCAAGAATTAGCCTCAGAAACAGTGGGAAACAGTGCTTCTATACTAATTGCCTGGCGCTGAGACGAATGCCGCCAAGATCGAGCGTCTATGACACGGTTCAAGAATTAGCTTCAGAAACAGTGGTTCTGAACATGCTGCCAATAGCTCGCCTGGGAAACATCCAGAGAAGTCCAAGATAGTGTTTTTTTAGACTGGCTGCCACGAGCTGAAACGAATGCAGCCAAGAGCGAGCGTCTGTGACTTACGGTTCAAAAGTTATTCACAGAAACATGGTTCTGAACTTTGCTGCCAGCCGCGAAAGCGAAAATAACCAAGATCGAGCGTCTAGGATTTAATTGTCAATAGCTCGCCTGGGAAACATCCAGAGAAGTCAAAGACAGTGCTTCTATACTAATTGCCAGGCGCTGAGACGAATGCCGCCAAGATCTAGCGCCTATGACTTACGGTTCAAGAATTAGCCTCAGAAACAGTGGGAAACAGTGCTTCTATACTAATTGCCAGGCGCTGAGACGAATGCCGCCAAGATCGAGCGTCTATGACACGTTTCAAGAATTAGCCTCAGAAACAGTGGTTCTGAACATGCTGCCAATAGCTCGCCTGGGAAACATCCAGAGAAGTCCAAGATTGTGTTTTTTAGACTGGCTGCCACGAGCTGAAACGAATGCAGCCAAGAGCGAGAGTCTGTGACTTACGGTTCAAGAGTTATTCACAGAAACATGGTTCTGAACTTTGCTGCCAGCCGCGAAAGCGAAAATAACCAAGATCGAGCGTCTAGGATTTACTTGTCAATAGCTCGCCTGGGAAACATCCATAGAAGTCAAAGACAGTGCTTCTATACTAATTGCCAGGCGCTGAGACGAATGCCGCCAAGATCGAGCGTCTAAGACTTACGGTTCAAGAATTAGCCTCAGAAACAGTGGGAAACTGTGCTTCTATACTAATTGCCAGGGGCTGAGACGAATGCCGCCAAGTGCGAGCGTCTATGACTTACGGTTCAAGAATTAGCCTCAGAAACAGTGGTTCTGAACATGCTGCCAATAGCTCGCCTGGGAAACATCCAGAGAAGTCCAAGATTGTGTTCTTTAGACTGGCTGCCACGAGCTGAAACGAATGCAGCCAAGAGCGAGCGTCTGTGACTTACGGTTCAAAAGTTATTCACAGAAACATGGTTCTGAACTTTGCTGCCAGCCGCGAAAGCGAAAATAACCAAGATCGAGCGTCTAGGATTTACTTGACAAAAGCTCGCCTGGGAAACATCCAGAGAAGTCAAAGACAGTGCTTCTATACTAATTGCCAGGCGCTGAGACGAATGCCGCCAAGATCTAGCGTCTATGACTTACGGTTCAAGAATTAGCCTCAGAAACAGTGGGAAACAGTGCTTCTATACTAATTGCCAGGCGCTGAGACGAATGCCGCCAAGATCGAGCGTCTATGACACGGTTCAAGAATTAGCTTCAGAAACAGTGGTTCTGAACATGCTGCCAATAGCTCGCCTGGGAAACATCCAGAGAAGTCCAAGATAGTGTTTTTTAGACTGACTGCCACGAGCTGCAACGAATGCAGCCAAGAGCGAGCGTCTGTGACTTACGGTTCAAAAGTTATTCACAGAAACATGGTTCTGAACTTTGCTGCCAGCCGCGAAAGCGAAAATAACCAAGATCGAGCGTCTAGGATTTACTTGTCAATAGCTCGCCTGGGAAACATCCAGAGAAGTCAAAGACAGTGCTTCTATACTAATTGCCAGGCGCTGAGACGAATGCCGCCAAGATCTAGCGTCTATGACTTACGGTTCAAGAATTAGCCTCAGAAACAGTGGGAAACAGTGCTTCTATACTAATTGCCAGGCGCTGAGACGAATGCCGCAAAGATCGAGCGTCTATGACTTACGGTTCAAGAATTAGCCTCAGAAACAGTGGTTCTGAACATGCTGCCAATAGCTCGCCTGGGAAACATCCAGAGAAGTCCAAGATAGTGTTTTTTAAACTGGCTGCCACGAGCTGAAACGAATGCAGCCAAGAGCGAGCGTCTGTGACTTACGGTTCAAAAGTTATTCACAGAAACATGGTTCTGAACTTTGCTGCCAGCCGCGAAAGCGAAAATAACCAAGATCGAGCGTCTAGGATTTACTTGTCAAAAGCTCGCCTGGGAAACATCCAGAGAAGTCAAAGACAGTGCTTCTATACTAATTGCCAGGCGCTGAGACGAATGCCGCCAAGATCTAGCGTCTATGACTTACGGTTCAAGAATTAGCCTCAGAAACAGTGGGAAACAGTGCTTCTATACTAATTGCCAGGCGCTGAGACGAATGCCGCCAAGATCGAGCGTCTAAGACTTACGGTTCAAGAATTAGCCTCAGAAACAGTGGTTCTGAACATGCTGCCAATAGCTCGCCTGGGAAACATCCAGAGAAGTCCAAGATAGTGTTTTTTAGACTGGCTGCCACGAGCTGAAACGAATGCAGCCAAGAGCGAGCGTCTGTGACTTACGGTTCAAAAGTTATTCACAGAAACATGGTTCTGAACTTTGCTGCCAGCCGCGAAAGCGAAAATAACCAAGATCGAGCGTCTAGGATTTACTTGTCAATAGCTAGCCTAGGAAACATCCAGAGAAGTCAAAGACAGTGCTTCTATACTAATTGCCAGGCGCTGAGACGAATGCCGCCAAGATCTAGCGTCTATGACTTACGGTTCAAGAATTAGCCTCAGAAACAGTGGGAAACAGTGCTTCTATACTAATTGCCAGGCGCTGAGACGAATGCCGCCAAGATCGAGCGTCTATGACTTACGGTTCAAGAATTAGCCTCAGAAACAGTGGTTCTGAACATGCTGCCAATAGCTCGCCTGGGAAACATCCAGAGAAGTCCAAGATTGTGTTTTTTAGACTGGCTGCCACGAGCTGAAACGAATGCAGCCAAGAGCGAGCGTCTGTGACTTACGGTTCAAAAGTTATTCACAGAAACATGGTTCTGAACTTTGCTGCCAGCCGCGAAAGCGAAAATAACCAAGATCGAGCGTCTAGGATTTACTTGTCAAAAGCTCGCCTGGGAAACATCCAGAGAAGTCAAAGACAGTGCTTCTATACTAATTGCCAGGCGCTGAGACGAATGCCGCCAAGATCGAGCGTCTAAGACTTACGGTTCAAGAATTAGCCTCAGAAACAGTGGTTCTGAACATGCTGCCAATAGCTCGCCTGGGAAACATCCAGAGAAGTCCAAGATAGTGTTTTTTAAACTGGCTGCCACGAGCTGAAACGAATGCAGCCAAGAGCGAGCGTCTGTGACTTACGGTTCAAAAGTTATTCACAGAAACATGGTTCTGAACTTTGCTGCCAGCCGCGAAAGCGAAAATAACCAAGATCGAGCGTCTAGGATTTACTTGTCAATAGCTCGCCTGGGAAACATCCAGAGAAGTCAAAGACAGTGCTTCTATACTAATTGCCAGGCGCTGAGACGAATGCCGCCAAGATCTAGCGTCTATGACTTACGGTTCAAGAATTAGCCTCAGAAACAGTGGGAAACAGTGCTTCTATACTAATTGCCAGGGGCTGAGACGAATGCCGCCAAGTGCGAGCGTCTATGACTTACGGTTCAAGAATTAGCCTCAGAAACAGTGGTTCTGAACATGCTGCCAATAGCTCGCCTGGGAAACATCCAGAGAAGTCCAAGATTGTGTTTTTTAGACTGGCTGCCACGAGCTGAAACGAATGCAGCCAAGAGCGAGCGTCTGTGACTTACGGTTCAAAAGTTATTCACAGAAACATGGTTCTGAACTTTGCTGCCAGCCGCGAAAGCGAAAATAACGAAGATCGAGCGTCTAGGATTTACTTGTCAAAAGCTCGCCTGGGAAACATCCAGAGAAGTCAAAGACAGTGCTTCTATACTAATTGCCAGGCGCTGAGACGAATGCCGCCAAGATCTAGCGTCTATGACTTACGGTTCAAGAATTAGCCTCAGAAACAGTGGGAAACAGTGCTTCTATACTAATTGCCAGGGGCTGAGACGAATGCCGCCAAGTGCGAGCGTCTATGACTTACGGTTCAAGAATTAGCCTCAGAAACAGTGGTTCTGAACATGCTGCCAATAGCTCGCCTGGGAAACATCCAGAGAAGTCCAAGATTGTGTTTTTTAGACTGGCTGCCACGAGCTGAAACGAATGCAGCCAAGAGCGAGCGTCTGTGACGTACGGTTCAAGAGTTATTCACAGAAACATGGTTCTGAACTTTGCTGCCAGCCGCGAAAGCGAAAATAACCAAGATCGAGCGTCTAGGATTTACTTGTCAATAGCTCGCCTGGGAAACATCCAGAGAAGTCAAAGACAGTGCTTCTATACTAATTGCCAGGCGCTGAGACGAATGCCGCCAAGATCTAGCGTCTATGACTTACGGTTCAAGAATTAGCCTCAGAAACAGTGGGAAACAGTGCTTCTATACTAATTGCCAGGGGCTGAGACGAATGCCGCCAAGTGCGAGCGTCTATGACTTACGGTTCAAGAATTAGCCTCAGAAACAGTGGTTCTGAACATGCTGCCAATAGCTCGCCTGGGAAACATCCAGAGAAGTCCAAGATTGTGTTTTTTAGACTGGCTGCCACGAGCTGAAACGAATGCAGCCAAGAGCGAGCGTCTGTGACGTACGGTTCAAGAGTTATTCACAGAAACATGGTTCTGAACTTTGCTGCCAGCCGCGAAAGCGAAAATAACCAAGATCGAGCGTCTAGGATTTACTTGTCAATAGCTCGCCTGGGAAACATCCAGAGAAGTCAAAGACAGTGCTTCTATACTAATTGCCAGGCGCTGAGACGAATGCCGCCAAGATCTAGCGTCTATGACTTACGGTTCAAGAATTAGCCTCAGAAACAGTGGGAAACAGTGCTTCTATACTAATTGCCAGGCGCTGAGACGAATGCCGCCAAGATCGAGCGTCTAAGACTTACGGTTCAAGAATTAGCCTCAGAAACAGTGGTTCTGAACATGCTGCCAATAGCTCGCCTGGGAAATATCCAGAGAAGTCCAAGATAGTGTTTTTTAGACTGGCTGCCACGAGCTGAAACGAATGCAGCCAAGAGCGAGCGTCTGTGACTTACGGTTCAAAAGTTATTCACAGAAACATGGTTCTGAACTTTGCTGCCAGCCGCAAAAGCGAAAATAACCAAGATCGAGCGTCTAGGATTTACTTGTCAATAGCTCGCCTGGGAAACATCCAGAGAAGTCAAAGACAGTGCTTCTATACTACTTGCCAGGCGCTGAGACGAATGCCGCCAAGATCGAGCGTCTAAGACTTACGGTTCAAGAATTAGCCTCAGAAACAGTGGTTCTGAACATGCTGCCAATAGCTCGCCTGGGAAACATCCAGAGAAGTCCAAGATAGTGTTTTTTAAACTGGCTGCCACGAGCTGAAACGAATGCAGCCAAGAGCGAGCGTCTGTGACTTACGGTTCAAGAGTTATTCACAGAAACATGGTTCTGAACTTTGCTGCCAGCCGCGAAAGCGAAAATAACCAAGATCGAGCGTCTAGGATTTACTTGTCAATAGCTCACCTGGGAAACATCCAGAGAAGTCAAAGACAGTGCTTCTATACTAATTGCCAGGCGCTGAGACGAATGCCGCCAAGATCTAGCGTCTATGACTTACGGTTCAAGAATTAGCCTCAGAAACAGTGGGAAACAGTGCTTCTATACTAATTGCCAGGGGCTGAGACGAATGCCGCCAAGTGCGAGCGTCTATGACTTACGGTTCAAGAATTAGCCTCAGAAACAGTGGTTCTGAACATGCTGCCAATAGCTCGCCTGGGAAACATCCAGAGAAGTCCAAGATTGTGTTTTTTAGACTGGCTGCCACGAGCTGAAACGAATGCAGCCAAGAGCGAGCGTCTGTGACTTACGGTTCAAAAGTTATTCACAGAAACATGGTTCTGAACTTTGCTGCCAGCCGCGAAAGCGAAAATAACGAAGATCGAGCGTCTAGGATTTACTTGTCAAAAGCTCGCCTGGGAAACATCCAGAGAAGTCAAAGACAGTGCTTCTATACTAATTGCCAGGCGCTGAGACGAATGCCGCCAAGATCTAGCGTCTATGACTTACGGTTCAAGAATTAGCCTCAGAAACAGTGGGAAACAGTGCTTCTATACTAATTGCCAGGCGCTGAGACGAATGCCGCCAAGATCGAGCGTCTAAGACTTACGGTTCAAGAATTAGCCTCAGAAACAGTGGTTCTGAACATGCTGCCAATAGCTCGCCTGGGAAATATCCAGAGAAGTCCAAGATAGTGTTTTTTAGACTGGCTGCCACGAGCTGAAACGAATGCAGCCAAGAGCGAGCGTCTGTGACTTACGGTTCAAGAGTTATTCACAGAAACATGGTTCTGAACTTTGCTGCCAGCCGCGAAAGCGAAAATAACCAAGATCGAGCGTCTAGGATTTACTTGTCAATAGCTCGCCTGGGAAACATCCAGAGAAGTCAAAGACAGTGCTTCTATACTAATTGCCAGGCGCTGAGACGAATGCCGCCAAGATCTAGCGTCTATGACTTACGGTTCAAGAATTAGCCTCAGAAACAGTGGGAAACAGTGCTTCTATACTAATTGCCAGGCGCTGAGACGAATGCCGCCAAGATGCGAGGTCTAAGACTTACGGTTCAAGAATTAGCCTCAGAAACAGTGGTTCTGAACATGCTGCCAATAGCTCGCCTGGGAAACATCCAGAGAAGTCCAAGATAGTGTTTTTTAGACTGGCTGCCACGAGCTGAAACGAATGCAGCCAAGAGCGAGCGTCTGTGACTTACGGTTCAAGAGTTATTCACAGAAACATGGTTCTGAACTTTGCTGCCAGCCGCGAAAGCGAAAATAACCAAGATCGAGCGTCTAGGATTTACTTGTCAATAGCTCGCCTGGGAAACATCCAGAGAAGTCAAAGACAGTGCTTCTATACTAATTGCCAGGCGCTGAGACGAATGCCGCCAAGATCTAGCGTCTATGACTTACGGTTCAAGAATTAGCCTCAGAAACAGTGGGAAACTGTGCTTCTATACTAATTGCCAGGGGCTGAGACGAATGCCGCCAAGTGCGAGCGTCTATGACTTACGGTTCAAGAATTAGCCTCAGAAACAGTGGTTCTGAACATGCTGCCAATAGCTCGCCTGGGAAACATCCAGAGAAGTCCAAGATTGTGTTTTTTAGACTGGCTGCCACGAGCTGAAACGAATGCAGCCAAGAGCGAGCGTCTGTGACTTACGGTTCAAAAGTTATTCACAGAAACATGGTTCTGAACTTTGCTGCCAGCCGCGAAAGCGAAAATAACCAAGATCGAGCGTCTAGGATTTACTTGTCAAAAGCTCGCCTGGGAAACATCCAGAGAAGTCAAAGACAGTGCTTCTATACTAATTGCCAGGCGCTGAGACGAATGCCGCCAAGATCTAGCGTCTATGACTTACGGTTCAAGAATTAGCCTCAGAAACAGTGGGAAACAGTGCTTCTATACTAATTGCCAGGCGCTGAGACGAATGCCGCCAAGATCGAGCGTCTATGACACGGTTCAAGAATTAGCTTCAGAAACAGTGGTTCTGAACATGCTGCCAATAGCTCGCCTGGGAAACATCCAGAGAAGTCCAAGATAGTGTTTTTTTAGACTGGCTGCCACGAGCTGAAACGAATGCAGCCAAGAGCGAGCGTCTGTGACTTACGGTTCAAAAGTTATTCACAGAAACATGGTTCTGAACTTTGCTGCCAGCCGCGAAAGCGAAAATAACCAAGATCGAGCGTCTAGGATTTAATTGTCAATAGCTCGCCTGGGAAACATCCAGAGAAGTCAAAGACAGTGCTTCTATACTAATTGCCAGGCGCTGAGACGAATGCCGCCAAGATCTAGCGCCTATGACTTACGGTTCAAGAATTAGCCTCAGAAACAGTGGGAAACAGTGCTTCTATACTAATTGCCAGGCGCTGAGACGAATGCCGCCAAGATCGAGCGTCTATGACACGTTTCAAGAATTAGCCTCAGAAACAGTGGTTCTGAACATGCTGCCAATAGCTCGCCTGGGAAACATCCAGAGAAGTCCAAGATTGTGTTTTTTAGACTGGCTGCCACGAGCTGAAACGAATGCAGCCAAGAGCGAGCGTCTGTGACTTACGGTTCAAAAGTTATTCACAGAAACATGGTTCTGAACTTTGCTGCCAGCCGCGAAAGCGAAAATAACCAAGATCGAGCGTCTAGGATTTACTTGTCAAAAGCTCGCCTGGGAAACATCCAGAGAAGTCAAAGACAGTGCTTCTATACTAATTGCCAGGCGCTGAGACGAATGCCGCCAAGATCGAGCGTCTAAGACTTACGGTTCAAGAATTAGCCTCAGAAACAGTGGTTCTGAACATGCTGCCAATAGCTCGCCTGGGAAACATCCAGAGAAGTCCAAGATTGTGTTTTTTAGACTGGCTGCCACGAGCTGAAACGAATGCAGCCAAGAGCGAGCGTCTGTGACTTACGGTTCAAGAGTTATTCACAGAAACATGGTTCTGAACTTTGCTGCCAGCCGCGAAAGCGAAAATAACCAAGATCGAGCGTCTAGGATTTACTTGTCAATAGCTCGCCTGGGAAACATCCAGAGAAGTCAAAGACAGTGCTTCTATACTAATTGCCAGGCGCTGAGAAGAATGCCGCCAAGATCTAGCGTCTATGACTTACGGTTCAAGAATTAGCCTCAGAAACAGTGGGAAACAGTGCTTCTATACTAATTGCCAGGGGCTGAGACGAATGCCGCCAAGTGCGAGCGTCTATGACTTACGGTTCAAGAATTAGCCTCAGAAACAGTGGTTCTGAACATGCTGCCAATAGCTCGCCTGGGAAACATCCAGAGAAGTCCAAGATTGTGTTTTTTAGACTGGCTGCCACGAGCTGAAACGAATGCAGCCAAGAGCGAGCGTCTGTGACGTACGGTTCAAGAGTTATTCACAGAAACATGGTTCTGAACTTTGCTGCCAGCCGCGAAAGCGAAAATAACCAAGATCGAGCGTCTAGGATTTACTTGTCAATAGCTCGCCTGGGAAACATCCAGAGAAGTCAAAGACAGTGCTTCTATACTAATTGCCAGGCGCTGAGAAGAATGCCGCCAAGATCTAGCGTCTATGACTTACGGTTCAAGAATTAGCCTCAGAAACAGTGGGAAACAGTGCTTCTATACTAATTGCCAGGGGCTGAGACGAATGCCGCCAAGTGCGAGCGTCTATGACTTACGGTTCAAGAATTAGCCTCAGAAACAGTGGTTCTGAACATGCTGCCAATAGCTCGCCTGGGAAACATCCAGAGAAGTCCAAGATTGTGTTTTTTAGACTGGCTGCCACGAGCTGAAACGAATGCAGCCAAGAGCGAGCGTCTGTGACGTACGGTTCAAGAGTTATTCACAGAAACATGGTTCTGAACTTTGCTGCCAGCCGCGAAAGCGAAAATAACCAAGATCGAGCGTCTAGGATTTACTTGTCAATAGCTCGCCTGGGAAACATCCAGAGAAGTCAAAGACAGTGCTTCTATACTAATTGGCAGGCGCTGAGACGAATGACGCCAAGATCGAGCGTCTAAGACTTACGGTTCAAGAATTAGCCTCAGAAACAGTGGTTCTGAACATGCTGCCAATAGCTCGCCTGGGAAACATCCAGAGAAGTCCAAGATAGTGTTTTTTAAACTGGCTGCCACGAGCTGAAACGAATGCAGCCAAGAGCGAGCGTCTGTGACTTACGGTTCAAGAGTTATTCACAGAAACATGGTTCTGAACTTTGCTGCCAGCCGCGAAAGCGAAAATAACCAAGATCGAGCGTCTAGGATTTACTTGTCAATAGCTCGCCTGGGAAACATCCAGAGAAGTCAAAGACAGTGCTTCTATACTAATTGCCAGGCGCTGAGACGAATGCCGCCAAGATCTAGCGTCTATGACTTACGGTTCAAGAATTAGCCTCAGAAACAGTGGGAAACAGTGCTTCTATACTAATTGCCAGGCGCTGAGACGAATGCCGCCAAGATCGAGCGTCTAAGACTTACGGTTCAAGAATTAGCCTCAGAAACAGTGGTTCTGAACATGCTGCCAATAGCTCGCCTGGGAAACATCCAGAGAAGTCCAAGATAGTGTTTTTTAGACTGGCTGCCACGAGCTGAAACGAATGCAGCCAAGAGCGAGCGTCTGTGACTTACGGTTCAAGAGTTATTCACAGAAACATGGTTCTGAACTTTGCTGCCAGCCGCGAAAGCGAAAATAACCAAGATCGAGCGTCTAGGATTTACTTGTCAATAGCTCGCCTGGGAAACATCCAGAGAAGTCAAAGACAGTGCTTCTATACTAATTGCCAGGCGCTGAGACGAATGCCGCCAAGATCTAGCGTCTATGACTTACGGTTCAAGAATTAGCCTCAGAAACAGTGGGAAACTGTGCTTCTATACTAATTGCCAGGGGCTGAGACGAATGCCGCCAAGTGCGAGCGTCTATGACTTACGGTTCAAGAATTAGCCTCAGAAACAGTGGTTCTGAACATGCTGCCAATAGCTCGCCTGGGAAACATCCAGAGAAGTCCAAGATTGTGTTTTTTTGACTGGCTGCCACGAGCTGAAACGAATGCAGCCAAGAGCGAGCGTCTGTGACTTACGGTTCAAAAGTTATTCACAGAAACATGGTTCTGAACTTTGCTGCCAGCCACGAAAGCGAAAATAACCAAGATCGAGCGTCTAGGATTTACTTGTCAAAAGCTCGCCTGGGAAACATCCAGAGAAGTCAAAGACAGTGCTTCTATACTAATTGCCAGGCGCTGAGACGAATGCCGCCAAGATCTAGCGTCTATGACTTACGGTTCAAGAATTAGCCTCAGAAACAGTGGGAAACAGTGCTTCTATACTAATTGCCAGGCGCTGAGACGAATGCCGCCAAGATCGAGCGTCTATGACACGGTTCAAGAATTAGCTTCAGAAACAGTGGTTCTGAACATGCTGCCAATAGCTCGCCTGGGAAACATCCAGAGAAGTCCAAGATAGTGTTTTTTTAGACTGGCTGCCACGAGCTGAAACGAATGCAGCCAAGAGAGAGCGTCTGTGACTTACGGTTCAAAAGTTATTCACAGAAACATGGTTCTGAACTTTGCTGCCAGCCGCGAAAGCGAAAATAACCAAGATCGAGCGTCTAGGATTTAATTGTCAATAGCTCGCCTGGGAAACATCCAGAGAAGTCAAAGACAGTGCTTCTATACTAATTGCCAGGCGCTGAGATGAATGCCGCCAAGATCTAGCGCCTATGACTTACGGTTCAAGAATTAGCCTCAGAAACAGTGGGAAACAGTGCTTCTATACTAATTGCCAGGCGCTGAGACGAATGCCGCCAAGATCGAGCGTCTATGACACGGTTCAAGAATTAGCCTCAGAAACAGTGGTTCTGAACATGCTGCCAATAGCTCGCCTGGGAAACATCCAGAGAAGTCCAAGATTGTGTTTTTTAGACTGGCTGCCACGAGCTGAAACGAATGCAGCCAAGAGCGAGCGTCTGTGACTTACGGTTCAAAAGTTATTCACAGAAACATGGTTCTGAACGTTGCTGCCAGCCGCGAAAGCGAAAATAACCAAGATCGAGCGTCTAGGATTTACTTGTCAATAGCTCGCCTGGGAAACATCCAGAGAAGTCAAAGACAGTGCTTCTATACTAATTGCCAGGCGCTGAGACGAATGCCGCCAAGATCTAGCGCCTATGACTTACGGTTCAAGAATTAGCCTCAGAAACAGTGGGAAACAGTGCTTCTATACTAATTGCCAGGCGCTGAGACGAATGCCGCCAAGATCGAGCGTCTATGACACGGTTCAAGAATTAGCCTCAGAAACAGTGGTTCTGAACATGCTGCCAATAGCTCGCCTGGGAAACATCCAGAGAAGTCCAAGATTGTGTTTTTTAGACTGGCTGCCACGAGCTGAAACGAATGCAGCCAAGAGCGAGCGTCTGTGACTTACGGTTCAAAAGTTATTCACAGAAACATGGTTCTGAACTTTGCTGCCTGCCGCGAAAGCGAAAATAACCAAGATCGAGCGTCTAGGATTTACTTGTCAAAAGCTCGCCTGGGAAACATCCAGAGAAGTCAAAGACAGTACTTCTATACTAATTGCCAGGCGCTGAGACGAATGCCGCCAAGATCTAGCGTCTATGACTTACGGTTCAAGAATTAGCCTCAGAAACAGTGGGAAACAGTGCTTCTATACTAATTGCCAGGCGCTGAGACGAATGCCGCCAAGATCGAGCGTCTAAGACTTACGGTTCAAGAATTAGCCTCAGAAACAGTGGTTCTGAACATGCTGCCAATAGCTCGCCTGGGAAACATCCAGAGAAGTCCAAGATAGTGTTTTTTAGACTGGCTGCCACGAGCTGAAACGAATGCAGCCAAGAGCGAGCGTCTGTGACTTACGGTTCAAGAGTTATTCACAGAAACATGGTTCTGAACTTTGCTGCCAGCCGCGAAAGCGAAAATAACCAAGATCGAGCGTCTAGGATTTACTTGTCAATAGCTCGCCTGGGAAACATCCAGAGAAGTCAAAGACAGTGCTTCTATACTAATTGCCAGGCGCTGAGACGAATACCGCCAAGATCTAGCGTCTATGACTTACGGTTCAAGTATTAGCCTCAGAAACAGTGGGAAACAGTGCTTCTATACTAATTGCCAGGCGCTGAGACGAATGCCGCCAAGATCGAGCGTCTATGACTTACGGTTCAAGAATTAGCCTCAGAAATAGTGGTTCTGAACATGCTGCCAATAGCTCGCCTGGGAAACATCCAGAGAAGTCCAAGATTGTGTTTTTTAGACTGGCTGCCACGAGCTGAAACGAATGCAGCCAAGAGCGAGCGTCTGTGACTTACGGTTCAAAAGTTATTCACAGAAACATGGTTCTGAACTTTGCTGCCAGCCGCGAAAGCGAAAATAACCAAGATCGAGCGTCTAGGATTTACTTGTCAATAGCTCGCCTGGGAAACATCCAGAGAAGTCAAAGACAGTGCTTCTATACTAATTGCCAGTCGCTGAGACGAATGCCGCCAAGATCTAGCGTCTATGACTTACGGTTCAAGAATTAGCCTCAGAAACAGTGGGAAACAGTGCTTCTATACTAATTGCCAGGCGCTGAGACGAATGCCGCCAAGATCGAGCGTCTATGACTTACGGTTCAAGAATTAGCCTCAGAAACAGTGGTTCTGAACATGCTGCCAATAGCTCGCCTGGGAAACATCCAGAGAAGTCCAAGATTGTGTTTTTTAGACTGGCTGCCACGAGCTGAAACGAATGCAGCCAAGAGCGAGCGTCTGTGACTTACGGTTCAAAAGTTATTCACAGAAACATGGTTCTGAACTTTGCTGCCAGCCGCGAAAGCGAAAATAACCAAGATCGAGCGTCTAGGATTTACTTGTCAAAAGCTCGCCTGGGAAACATCCAGAGAAGTCAAAGACAGTGCTTCTATACTAATTGCCAGGCGCTGAGACGAATGCCGCCAAGATCGAGCGTCTAAGACTTACGGTTCAAGAATTAGCCTTAGAAACAGTGGTTCTGAACATGCTGCCAATAGCTCGCCTGGGAAACATCCAGAGAAGTCCAAGATAGTGTTTTTTAGACTGGCTGCCACGAGCTGAAACGAATGCAGCCAAGAGCGAGCGTCTGTGACTTACGGTTCAAGAGTTATTCACAGAAACATGGTTCTGAACTTTGCTGCCAGCCGCGAAAGCGAAAATAACCAAGATCGAGCGTCTAGGATTTACTTGTCAATAGCTCGCCTGGGAAACATCCAGAGAAGTCAAAGACAGTGCTTCTATACTAATTGCCAGGCGCTGAGACGAATGCCGCCAAGATCTAGCGTCTATGACTTACGGTTCAAGAATTAGCCTCAGAAACAGTGGGAAACTGTGCTTCTATACTAATTGCCAGGGGCTGAGACGAATGCCGCCAAGTGCGAGCGTCTATGACTTACGGTTCAAGAATTAGCCTCAGAAACAGTGGTTCTGAACATGCTGCCAATAGCTCGCCTGGGAAACATCCAGAGAAGTCCAAGATTGTGTTTTTTAGACTGGCTGCCACGAGCTGAAACGAATGCAGCCAAGAGCGAGCATCTGTGACTTACGGTTCAAAAGTTATTCACAGAAACATGGTTCTGAACGTTGCTGCCAGCCGCGAAAGCGAAAATAACCAAGATCGAGCGTCTAGGATTTACTTGTCAATAGCTCGCCTGGGAAACATCCAGAGAAGTCAAAGACAGTGCTTCTATACTAATTGCCAGGCGCTGAGACGAATGCCGCCAAGATCTAGCGCCTATGACTTACGGTTCAAGAATTAGCCTCAGAAACAGTGGGAAACAGTGCTTCTATACTAATTGCCAGGCGCTGAGACGAATGCCGCCAAGATCGAGCGTCTATGACACGGTTCAAGAATTAGCCTCAGAAACAGTGGTTCTGAACATGCTGCCAATAGCTCGCCTGGGAAACATCCAGAGAAGTCCAAGATTGTGTTTTTTAGACTGGCTGCCACGAGCTGAAACGAATGCAGCCAAGAGCGAGCGTCTGTGACTTACGGTTCAAAAGTTATTCACAGAAACATGGTTCTGAACGTTGCTGCCAGCCGCGAAAGCGAAAATAACCAAGATCGAGCGTCTAGGATTTACTTGTCAATAGCTCGCCTGGGAAACATCCAGAGAAGTCAAAGACAGTGCTTCTATACTAATTGCCAGGCGCTGAGACGAATGCCGCCAAGATCTAGCGTCTATGACTTACGGTTCAAGAATTAGCCTCAGAAACAGTGGGAAACAGTGCTTCTATACTAATTGCCAGGCGCTGAGACGAATGCCGCCAAGATCGAGCGTCTATGACTTACGGTTCAAGAATTAGCCTCAGAAACAGTGGTTCTGAACATGCTGCCAATAGCTCGCCTGGGAAACATCCAGAGAAGTCCAAGATTGTGTTTTTTAGACTGGCTGCCACGAGCTGAAACGAATGCAGCCAAGAGCGAGCGTCTGTGACTTACGGTTCAAAAGTTATTCACAGAAACATGGTTCTGAACTTTGCTGCCAGCCGCAAAAGCGAAAATAACCAAGATCGAGCGTCTAGGATTTACTTGTCAAAAGCTCGCCTGGGAAACATCCAGAGAAGTCAAAGACAGTGCTTCTATACTAATTGCCAGGCGCTGAGACGAATGCCGCCAAGGTCTAGCGTCTATGACTTACGGTTCAAGAATTAGCCTCAGAAACAGTGGGAAACAGTGCTTCTATACTAATTGCCAGGCGCTGAGACGAATGCCGCCAAGATCGAGCGTCTAAGACTTACGGTTCAAGAATTAGCCTCAGAAACAGTGGTTCTGAACATGCTGCCAATAGCTCGCCTGGGAAACATCCAGAGAAGTCCAAGATAGTGTTTTTTAGACTGGCTGCCACGAGCTGAAACGAATGCAGCCAAGAGCGAGCGTCTGTGACTTACGGTTCAAGAGTTATTCACAGAAACATGGTTCTGAACTTTGCTGCCAGCCGCGAAAGCGAAAATAACCAAGATCGAGCGTCTAGGATTTACTTGTCAATAGCTCGCCTGGGAAACATCCAGAGAAGTCAAAGACAGTGCTTCTATACTAATTGCCAGGCGCTGAGACGAATACCGCCAAGATCTAGCGTCTATGACTTACGGTTCAAGTATTAGCCTCAGAAACAGTGGGAAACAGTGCTTCTATACTAATTGCCAGGCGCTGAGACGAATGCCGCCAAGATCGAGCGTCTATGACTTACGGTTCAAGAATTAGCCTCAGAAACAGTGGGAAACAGTGCTTCTATACTAATTGCCAGGCGCTGAGACGAATGCCGCCAAGATCGAGCGTCTATGACTTACGGTTCAAGAATTAGCCTCAGAAACAGTGGTTCTGAACATGCTGCCAATAGCTCGCCTGGGAAACATCCAGAGAAGTCCAAGATTGTGTTTTTTAGACTGGCTGCCACGAGCTGAAACGAATGCAGCCAAGAGCGAGCGTCTGTGACTTACGGTTCAAAAGTTATTCACAGAAACATGGTTCTGAACTTTGCTGCCAGCCGCGAAAGCGAAAATAACCAAGATCGAGCGTCTAGGATTTACTTGTCAAAAGCTCGCCTGGGAAACATCCAGAGAAGTCAAAGACAGTGCTTCTATACTAATTGCCAGGCGCTGAGACGAATGCCGCCAAGATCTAGCGTCTATGACTTACGGTTCAAGAATTAGCCTCAGAAACAGTGGGAAACAGTGCTTCTATACTAATTGCCAGGCGCTGAGACGAATGCCGCCAAGATCGAGCGTCTAAGACTTACGGTTCAAGAATTAGCCTCAGAAACAGTGGTTCTGAACATGCTGCCAATAGCTCGCCTGGGAAACATCCAGAGAAGTCCAAGATAGTGTTTTTTAGACTGGCTGCCACGAGCTGAAACGAATGCAGCCAAGAGCGAGCGTCTGTGACTTACGGTTCAAGAGTTATTCACAGAAACATGGTTCTGAACTTTGCTGCCAGCCGCGAAAGCGAAAATAACCAAGATCGAGCGTCTAGGATTTACTTGTCAATAGCTCGCCTGGGAAACATCCAGAGAAGTCAAAGACAGTGCTTCTATACTAATTGCCAGGCGCTGAGACGAATACCGCCAAGATCTAGCGTCTATGACTTACGGTTCAAGTATTAGCCTCAGAAACAGTGGGAAACAGTGCTTCTATACTAATTGCCAGGCGCTGAGACGAATGCCGCCAAGATCGAGCGTCTATGACTTACGGTTCAAGAATTAGCCTCAGAAATAGTGGTTCTGAACATGCTGCCAATAGCTCGCCTGGGAAACATCCAGAGAAGTCCAAGATTGTGTTTTTTAGACTGGCTGCCACGAGCTGAAACGAATGCAGCCAAGAGCGAGCGTCTGTGACTTACGGTTCAAAAGTTATTCACAGAAACATGGTTCTGAACTTTGCTGCCAGCCGCGAAAGCGAAAATAACCAAGATCGAGCGTCTAGGATTTACTTGTCAATAGCTCGCCTGGGAAACATCCAGAGAAGTCAAAGACAGTGCTTCTATACTAATTGCCAGTCGCTGAGACGAATGCCGCCAAGATCTAGCGTCTATGACTTACGGTTCAAGAATTAGCCTCAGAAACAGTGGGAAACAGTGCTTCTATACTAATTGCCAGGCGCTGAGACGAATGCCGCCAAGATCGAGCGTCTATGACTTACGGTTCAAGAATTAGCCTCAGAAACAGTGGTTCTGAACATGCTGCCAATAGCTCGCCTGGGAAACATCCAGAGAAGTCCAAGATTGTGTTTTTTAGACTGGCTGCCACGAGCTGAAACGAATGCAGCCAAGAGCGAGCGTCTGTGACTTACGGTTCAAGAGTTATTCACAGAAACATGGTTCTGAACTTTGCTGCCAGCCGCGAAAGCGAAAATAACCAAGATCGAGCGTCTAGGATTTACTTGTCAATAGCTCGCCTGGGAAACATCCAGAGAAGTCAAAGACAGTGCTTCTATACTAATTGCCAGGCGCTGAGACGAATGCCGCCAAGATCTAGCGTCTATGACTTACGGTTCAAGAATTAGCCTCAGAAACAGTGGGAAACTGTGCTTCTATACTAATTGCCAGGGGCTGAGACGAATGCCGCCAAGTGCGAGCGTCTATGACTTACGGTTCAAGAATTAGCCTCAGAAACAGTGGTTCTGAACATGCTGCCAATAGCTCGCCTGGGAAACATCCAGAGAAGTCCAAGATTGTGTTTTTTAGACTGGCTGCCACGAGCTGAAACGAATGCAGCCAAGAGCGAGCGTCTGTGACTTACGGTTCAAAAGTTATTCACAGAAACATGGTTCTGAACGTTGCTGCCAGCCGCGAAAGCGAAAATAACCAAGATCGAGCGTCTAGGATTTACTTGTCAATAGCTCGCCTGGGAAACATCCAGAGAAGTCAAAGACAGTGCTTCTATACTAATTGCCAGGCGCTGAGACGAATGCCGCCAAGATCTAGCGCCTATGACTTACGGTTCAAGAATTAGCCTCAGAAACAGTGGGAAACAGTGCTTCTATACTAATTGCCAGGCGCTGAGACGAATGCCGCCAAGATCGAGCGTCTATGACACGGTTCAAGAATTAGCCTCAGAAACAGTGGTTCTGAACATGCTGCCAATAGCTCGCCTGGGAAACATCCAGAGAAGTCCAAGATTGTGTTTTTTAGACTGGCTGCCACGAGCTGAAACGAATGCAGCCAAGAGCGAGCGTCTGTGACTTACGGTTCAAAAGTTATTCACAGAAACATGGTTCTGAACGTTGCTGCCAGCCGCGAAAGCGAAAATAACCAAGATCGAGCGTCTAGGATTTACTAGTCAATAGCTCGCCTGGGAAACATCCAGAGAAGTCAAAGACAGTGCTTCTATACTAATTGCCAGGCGCTGAGACGAATGCCGCCAAGATCTAGCGTCTATGACTTACGGTTCAAGAATTAGCCTCAGAAACAGTGGGAAACAGTGCTTCTATACTAATTGCCAGGCGCTGAGACGAATGCCGCCAAGATCGAGCGTCTATGACTTACGGTTCAAGAATTAGCCTCAGAAACAGTGGTTCTGAACATGCTGCCAATAGCTCGCCTGGGAAACATCCAGAGAAGTCCAAGATTGTGTTTTTTAGACTGGCTGCCACGAGCTGAAACGAATGCAGCCAAGAGCGAGCGTCTGTGACTTACGGTTCAAAAGTTATTCACAGAAACATGGTTCTGAACGTTGCTGCCAGCCGCGAAAGCGAAAATAACCAAGATCGAGCGTCTAGGATTTACTTGTCAATAGCTCGCCTGGGAAACATCCAGAGAAGTCAAAGACAGTGCTTCTATACTAATTGCCAGGCGCTGAGACGAATGCCGCCAAGATCTAGCGCCTATGACTTACGGTTCAAGAATTAGCCTCAGAAACAGTGGGAAACAGTGCTTCTATACTAATTGCCAGGCGCTGAGACGAATGCCGCCAAGATCGAGCGTCTGACACGGTTCAAGAATTAGCCTCAGAAACAGTGGTTCTGAACATGCTGCCAATAGCTCGCCTGGGAAACATCCAGAGAAGTCCAAGATTGTGTTTTTTAGACTGGCTGCCACGAGCTGAAACGAATGCAGCCAAGAGCGAGCGTCTGTGACTTACGGTTCAAGAGTTATTCACAGAAACATGGTTCTGAACTTTGCTGCCAGCCGCGAAAGCGAAAATAACCAAGATCGAGCGTCTAGGATTTACTTGTCAATAGCTCGCCTGGGAAACATCCAGAGAAGTCAAAGACAGTGCTTCTATACTAATTGCCAGGCGCTGAGACGAATACCGCCAAGATCTAGCGTCTATGACTTACGGTTCAAGTATTAGCCTCAGAAACAGTGGGAAACAGTGCTTCTATACTAATTGCCAGGCGCTGAGACGAATGCCGCCAAGATCGAGCGTCTATGACTTACGGTTCAAGAATTAGCCTCAGAAACAGTGGGAAACAGTGCTTCTATACTAATTGCCAGGCGCTGAGACGAATGCCGCCAAGATCGAGCGTCTATGACTTACGGTTCAAGAATTAGCCTCAGAAACAGTGGTTCTGAACATGCTGCCAATAGCTCGCCTGGGAAACATCCAGAGAAGTCCAAGATTGTGTTTTTTAGACTGGCTGCCACGAGCTGAAACGAATGCAGCCAAGAGCGAGCGTCTGTGACTTACGGTTCAAAAGTTATTCACAGAAACATGGTTCTGAACTTTGCTGCCAGCCGCGAAAGCGAAAATAACCAAGATCGAGCGTCTAGGATTTAATTGTCAATAGCTCGCCTGGGAAACATCCAGAGAAGTCAAAGACAGTGCTTCTATACTAATTGCCAGGCGCTGAGATGAATGCCGCCAAGATCTAGCGCCTATGACTTACGGTTCAAGAATTAGCCTCAGAAACAGTGGGAAACAGTGCTTCTATACTAATTGCCAGGCGCTGAGACGAATGCCGCCAAGATCGAGCGTCTATGACACGGTTCAAGAATTAGCCTCAGAAACAGTGGTTCTGAACATGCTGCCAATAGCTCGCCTGGGAAGCATCCAGAGAAGTCCAAGATTGTGTTTTTTAGACTGGCTGCCACGAGCTGAAACGATGCAGCCAAGAGCGAGCGTCTGTGACTTACGGTTCAAAAGTTATTCACAGAAACATGGTTCTGAACGTTGCTGCCAGCCGCGAAAGCGAAAATAACCAAGATCGAGCGTCTAGGATTTACTTGTCAATAGCTCGCCTGGGAAACATCCAGAGAAGTCAAAGACAGTGCTTCTATACTAATTGCCAGGCGCTGAGACGAATGCCGCCAAGATCTAGCGCCTATGACTTACGGTTCAAGAATTAGCCTCAGAAACAGTGGGAAACAGTGCTTCTATACTAATTGCCAGGCGCTGAGACGAATGCCGCCAAGATCGAGCGTCTATGACACGGTTCAAGAATTAGCCTCAGAAACAGTGGTTCTGAACATGCTGCCAATAGCTCGCCTGGGAAACATCCAGAGAAGTCCAAGATTGTGTTTTTTAGACTGGCTGCCACGAGCTGAAACGAATGCAGCCAAGAGCGAGCGTCTGTGACTTACGGTTCCAAAAGTTATTCACAGAAACATGGTTCTGAACTTTGCTGCCAGCCGCGAAAGCGAAAATAACCAAGATCGAGCGTCTAGGATTTACTTGTCAAAAGCTCGCCTGGGAAACATCCAGAGAAGTCAAAGACAGTGCTTCTATACTAATTGCCAGGCGCTGAGACGAATGCCGCCAAGATCTAGCGTCTATGACTTACGGTTCAAGAATTAGCCTCAGAAACAGTGGGAAACAGTGCTTCTATACTAATTGCCAGGCGCTGAGACGAATGCCGCCAAGATCGAGCGTCTAAGACTTACGGTTCAAGAATTAGCCTCAGAAACAGTGGTTCTGAACATGCTGCCAATAGCTCGCCTGGGAAACATCCAGAGAAGTCCAAGATAGTGTTTTTTAGACTGGCTGCCACGAGCTGAAACGAATGCAGCCAAGAGCGAGCGTCTGTGACTTACGGTTCAAGAGTTATTCACAGAAACATGGTTCTGAACTTTGCTGCCAGCCGCGAAAGCGAAAATAACCAAGATCGAGCGTCTAGGATTTACTTGTCAATAGCTCGCCTGGGAAACATCCAGAGAAGTCAAAGACAGTGCTTCTATACTAATTGCCAGGCGCTGAGACGAATACCGCCAAGATCTAGCGTCTATGACTTACGGTTCAAGTATTAGCCTCAGAAACAGTGGGAAACAGTGCTTCTATACTAATTGCCAGGCGCTGAGACGAATGCCGCCAAGATCGAGCGTCTATGACTTACGGTTCAAGAATTAGCCTCAGAAATAGTGGTTCTGAACATGCTGCCAATAGCTCGCCTGGGAAACATCCAGAGAAGTCCAAGATTGTGTTTTTTAGACTGGCTGCCACGAGCTGAAACGAATGCAGCCAAGAGCGAGCGTCTGTGACTTACGGTTCAAAAGTTATTCACAGAAACATGGTTCTGAACGTTGCTGCCAGCCGCGAAAGCGAAAATAACCAAGATCGAGCGTCTAGGATTTACTTGTCAATAGCTCGCCTGGGAAACATCCAGAGAAGTCAAAGACAGTGCTTCTATACTAATTGCCAGGCGCTGAGACGAATGCCGCCAAGATCTAGCGCCTATGACTTACGGTTCAAGAATTAGCCTCAGAAACAGTGGGAAACAGTGCTTCTATACTAATTGCCAGGCGCTGAGACGAATGCCGCCAAGATCGAGCGTCTATGACACGGTTCAAGAATTAGCCTCAGAAACAGTGGTTCTGAACATGCTGCCAATAGCTCGCCTGGGAAACATCCAGAGAAGTCCAAGATTGTGTTTTTTAGACTGGCTGCCACGAGCTGAAACGAATGCAGCCAAGAGCGAGCGTCTGTGACTTACGGTTCAAAAGTTATTCACAGAAACATGGTTCTGAACTTTGCTGCCAGCCGCGAAAGCGAAAATAACCAAGATCGAGCGTCTAGGATTTACTTGTCAAAAGCTCGCCTGGGAAACATCCAGAGAAGTCAAAGACAGTGCTTCTATACTAATTGCCAGGCGCTGAGACGAATGCCGCCAAGATCTAGCGCCTATGACTTACGGTTCAAGAATTAGCCTCAGAAACAGTGGGAAACAGTGCTTCTATACTAATTGCCAGGCGCTGAGACGAATGCCGCCAAGATCGAGCGTCTATGACACGGTTCAAGAATTAGCCTCAGAAACAGTGGTTCTGAACATGCTGCCAATAGCTCGCCTGGGAAACATCCAGAGAAGTCCAAGATTGTGTTTTTTAGACTGGCTGCCACGAGCTGAAACGAATGCAGCCAAGAGCGAGCGTCTGTGACTTACGGTTCAAAAGTTATTCACAGAAACATGGTTCTGAACTTTGCTGCCAGCCGCGAAAGCGAAAATAACCAAGATCGAGCGTCTAGGATTTACTTGTCAAAAGCTCGCCTGGGAAACATCCAGAGAAGTCAAAGACAGTGCTTCTATACTAATTGCCAGGCGCTGAGACGAATGCCGCCAAGATCTAGCGTCTATGACTTACGGTTCAAGAATTAGCCTCAGAAACAGTGGGAAACAGTGCTTCTATACTAATTGCCAGGCGCTGAGACGAATGCCGCCAAGATCGAGCGTCTAAGACTTACGGTTCAAGAATTAGCCTCAGAAACAGTGGTTCTGAACATGCTGCCAATAGCTCGCCTGGGAAACATCCAGAGAAGTCCAAGATAGTGTTTTTTAGACTGGCTGCCACGAGCTGAAACGAATGCAGCCAAGAGCGAGCGTCTGTGACTTACGGTTCAAGAGTTATTCACAGAAACATGGTTCTGAACTTTGCTGCCAGCCGCGAAAGCGAAAATAACCAAGATCGAGCGTCTAGGATTTACTTGTCAATAGCTCGCCTGGGAAACATCCAGAGAAGTCAAAGACAGTGCTTCTATACTAATTGCCAGGCGCTGAGACGAATACCGCCAAGATCTAGCGTCTATGACTTACGGTTCAAGTATTAGCCTCAGAAACAGTGGGAAACAGTGCTTCTATACTAATTGCCAGGCGCTGAGACGAATGCCGCCAAGATCGAGCGTCTATGACTTACGGTTCAAGAATTAGCCTCAGAAATAGTGGTTCTGAACATGCTGCCAATAGCTCGCCTGGGAAACATCCAGAGAAGTCCAAGATTGTGTTTTTTAGACTGGCTGCCACGAGCTGAAACGAATGCAGCCAAGAGCGAGCGTCTGTGACTTACGGTTCAAAAGTTATTCACAGAAACATGGTTCTGAACTTTGCTGCCAGCCGCGAAAGCGAAAATAACCAAGATCGAGCGTCTAGGATTTACTTGTCAATAGCTCGCCTGGGAAACATCCAGAGAAGTCAAAGACAGTGCTTCTATACTAATTGCCAGTCGCTGAGACGAATGCCGCCAAGATCTAGCGTCTATGACTTACGGTTCAAGAATTAGCCTCAGAAACAGTGGGAAACAGTGCTTCTATACTAATTGCCAGGCGCTGAGACGAATGCCGCCAAGATCGAGCGTCTATGACTTACGGTTCAAGAATTAGCCTCAGAAACAGTGGTTCTGAACATGCTGCCAATAGCTCGCCTGGGAAACATCCAGAGAAGTCCAAGATTGTGTTTTTTAGACTGGCTGCCACGAGCTGAAACGAATGCAGCCAAGAGCGAGCGTCTGTGACTTACGGTTCAAAAGTTATTCACAGAAACATGGTTCTGAACTTTGCTGCCAGCCGCGAAAGCGAAAATAACCAAGATC
The DNA here is from genome assembly GCF_050947455.1 of Rhinoderma darwinii. Lineage (NCBI taxonomy): Eukaryota > Metazoa > Chordata > Amphibia > Anura > Rhinodermatidae > Rhinoderma > Rhinoderma darwinii. The sequence goes on from NW_027464240.1 coordinate 136,014, forward strand.
GAGCGTCTAGGATTTACTTGTCAAAAGCTCGCCTGGGAAACATCCAGAGAAGTCAAAGACAGTGCTTCTATACTAATTGCCAGGCGCTGAGACGAATGCCGCCAAGATCGAGCGTCTAAGACTTACGGTTCAAGAATTAGCCTTAGAAACAGTGGTTCTGAACATGCTGCCAATAGCTCGCCTGGGAAACATCCAGAGAAGTCCAAGATAGTGTTTTTTAGACTGGCTGCCACGAGCTGAAACGAATGCAGCCAAGAGCGAGCGTCTGTGACTTACGGTTCAAGAGTTATTCACAGAAACATGGTTCTGAACTTTGCTGCCAGCCGCGAAAGCGAAAATAACCAAGATCGAGCGTCTAGGATTTACTTGTCAATAGCTCGCCTGGGAAACATCCAGAGAAGTCAAAGACAGTGCTTCTATACTAATTGCCAGGCGCTGAGACGAATGCCGCCAAGATCTAGCGTCTATGACTTACGGTTCAAGAATTAGCCTCAGAAACAGTGGGAAACTGTGCTTCTATACTAATTGCCAGGGGCTGAGACGAATGCCGCCAAGTGCGAGCGTCTATGACTTACGGTTCAAGAATTAGCCTCAGAAACAGTGGTTCTGAACATGCTGCCAATAGCTCGCCTGGGAAACATCCAGAGAAGTCCAAGATTGTGTTTTTTAGACTGGCTGCCACGAGCTGAAACGAATGCAGCCAAGAGCGAGCGTCTGTGACTTACGGTTCAAAAGTTATTCACAGAAACATGGTTCTGAACGTTGCTGCCAGCCGCGAAAGCGAAAATAACCAAGATCGAGCGTCTAGGATTTACTTGTCAATAGCTCGCCTGGGAAACATCCAGAGAAGTCAAAGACAGTGCTTCTATACTAATTGCCAGGCGCTGAGACGAATGCCGCCAAGATCTAGCGCCTATGACTTACGGTTCAAGAATTAGCCTCAGAAACAGTGGGAAACAGTGCTTCTATACTAATTGCCAGGCGCTGAGACGAATGCCGCCAAGATCGAGCGTCTATGACACGGTTCAAGAATTAGCCTCAGAAACAGTGGTTCTGAACATGCTGCCAATAGCTCGCCTGGGAAACATCCAGAGAAGTCCAAGATTGTGTTTTTTAGACTGGCTGCCACGAGCTGAAACGAATGCAGCCAAGAGCGAGCGTCTGTGACTTACGGTTCAAAAGTTATTCACAGAAACATGGTTCTGAACGTTGCTGCCAGCCGCGAAAGCGAAAATAACCAAGATCGAGCGTCTAGGATTTACTTGTCAATAGCTCGCCTGGGAAACATCCAGAGAAGTCAAAGACAGTGCTTCTATACTAATTGCCAGGCGCTGAGACGAATGCCGCCAAGATCTAGCGTCTATGACTTACGGTTCAAGAATTTGCCTCAGAAACAGTGGGAAACAGTGCTTCTATACTAATTGCCAGGCGCTGAGACGAATGCCGCCAAGATCGAGCGTCTATGACTTACGGTTCAAGAATTAGCCTCAGAAACAGTGGTTCTGAACATGCTGCCAATAGCTCGCCTGGGAAACATCCAGAGAAGTCCAAGATTGTGTTTTTTAGACTGGCTGCCACGAGCTGAAACGAATGCAGCCAAGAGCGAGCGTCTGTGACTTACGGTTCAAAAGTTATTCACAGAAACATGGTTCTGAACTTTGCTGCCAGCCGCAAAAGCGAAAATAACCAAGATCGAGCGTCTAGGATTTACTTGTCAAAAGCTCGCCTGGGAAACATCCAGAGAAGTCAAAGACAGTGCTTCTATACTAATTGCCAGGCGCTGAGACGAATGCCGCCAAGATCTAGCGTCTATGACTTACGGTTCAAGTATTAGCCTCAGAAACAGTGGGAAACAGTGCTTCTATACTAATTGCCAGGCGCTGAGACGAATGCCGCCAAGATCGAGCGTCTATGACTTACGGTTCAAGAATTAGCCTCAGAAACAGTGGGAAACAGTGCTTCTATACTAATTGCCAGGCGCTGAGACGAATGCCGCCAAGATCGAGCGTCTATGACTTACGGTTCAAGAATTAGCCTCAGAAACAGTGGTTCTGAACATGCTGCCAATAGCTCGCCTGGGAAACATCCAGAGAAGTCCAAGATTGTGTTTTTTAGACTGGCTGCCACGAGCTGAAACGAATGCAGCCAAGAGCGAGCGTCTGTGACTTACGGTTCAAAAGTTATTCACAGAAACATGGTTCTGAACTTTGCTGCCAGCCGCGAAAGCGAAAATAACCAAGATCGAGCGTCTAGGATTTACTTGTCAAAAGCTCGCCTGGGAAACATCCAGAGAAGTCAAAGACAGTGCTTCTATACTAATTGCCAGGCGCTGAGACGAATGCCGCCAAGATCTAGCGTCTATGACTTACGGTTCAAGAATTAGCCTCAGAAACAGTGGGAAACAGTGCTTCTATACTAATTGCCAGGCGCTGAGACGAATGCCGCCAAGATCGAGCGTCTAAGACTTACGGTTCAAGAATTAGCCTCAGAAACAGTGGTTCTGAACATGCTGCCAATAGCTCGCCTGGGAAACATCCAGAGAAGTCCAAGATTGTGTTTTTTAGACTGGCTGCCACGAGCTGAAACGAATGCAGCCAAGAGCGAGCGTCTGTGACTTACGGTTCAAAAGTTATTCACAGAAACATGGTTCTGAACTTTGCTGCCAGCCGCGAAAGCGAAAATAACCAAGATCGAGCGTCTAGGATTTACTTGTCAATAGCTCGCCTGGGAAACATCCAGAGAAGTCAAAGACAGTGCTTCTATACTAATTGCCAGTCGCTGAGACGAATGCCGCCAAGATCTAGCGTCTATGACTTACGGTTCAAGAATTAGCCTCAGAAACAGTGGGAAACAGTGCTTCTATACTAATTGCCAGGCGCTGAGACGAATGCCGCCAAGATCGAGCGTCTATGACTTACGGTTCAAGAATTAGCCTCAGAAACAGTGGTTCTGAACATGCTGCCAATAGCTCGCCTGGGAAACATCCAGAGAAGTCCAAGATTGTGTTTTTTAGACTGGCTGCCACGAGCTGAAACGAATGCAGCCAAGAGCGAGCGTCTGTGACTTACGGTTCAAAAGTTATTCACAGAAACATGGTTCTGAACTTTGCTGCCAGCCGCGAAAGCGAAAATAACCAAGATCGAGCGTCTAGGATTTACTTGTCAAAAGCTCGCCTGGGAAACATCCAGAGAAGTCAAAGACAGTGCTTCTATACTAATTGCCAGGCGCTGAGACGAATGCCGCCAAGATCGAGCGTCTAAGACTTACGGTTCAAGAATTAGCCTTAGAAACAGTGGTTCTGAACATGCTGCCAATAGCTCGCCTGGGAAACATCCAGAGAAGTCCAAGATAGTGTTTTTTAGACTGGCTGCCACGAGCTGAAACGAATGCAGCCAAGAGCGAGCGTCTGTGACTTACGGTTCAAGAGTTATTCACAGAAACATGGTTCTGAACTTTGCTGCCAGCCGCGAAAGCGAAAATAACCAAGATCGAGCGTCTAGGATTTACTTGTCAATAGCTCGCCTGGGAAACATCCAGAGAAGTCAAAGACAGTGCTTCTATACTAATTGCCAGGCGCTGAGACGAATGCCGCCAAGATCTAGCGTCTATGACTTACGGTTCAAGAATTAGCCTCAGAAACAGTGGGAAACTGTGCTTCTATACTAATTGCCAGGGGCTGAGACGAATGCCGCCAAGTGCGAGCGTCTATGACTTACGGTTCAAGAATTAGCCTCAGAAACAGTGGTTCTGAACATGCTGCCAATAGCTCGCCTGGGAAACATCCAGAGAAGTCCAAGATTGTGTTTTTTAGACTGGCTGCCACGAGCTGAAACGAATGCAGCCAAGAGCGAGCGTCTGTGACTTACGGTTCAAAAGTTATTCACAGAAACATGGTTCTGAACGTTGCTGCCAGCCGCGAAAGCGAAAATAACCAAGATCGAGCGTCTAGGATTTACTTGTCAATAGCTCGCCTGGGAAACATCCAGAGAAGTCAAAGACAGTGCTTCTATACTAATTGCCAGGCGCTGAGACGAATGCCGCCAAGATCTAGCGCCTATGACTTACGGTTCAAGAATTAGCCTCAGAAACAGTGGGAAACAGTGCTTCTATACTAATTGCCAGGCGCTGAGACGAATGCCGCCAAGATCGAGCGTCTATGACACGGTTCAAGAATTAGCCTCAGAAACAGTGGTTCTGAACATGCTGCCAATAGCTCGCCTGGGAAACATCCAGAGAAGTCCAAGATTGTGTTTTTTAGACTGGCTGCCACGAGCTGAAACGAATGCAGCCAAGAGCGAGCGTCTGTGACTTACGGTTCAAAAGTTATTCACAGAAACATGGTTCTGAACGTTGCTGCCAGCCGCGAAAGCGAAAATAACCAAGATCGAGCGTCTAGGATTTACTTGTCAATAGCTCGCCTGGGAAACATCCAGAGAAGTCAAAGACAGTGCTTCTATACTAATTGCCAGGCGCTGAGACGAATGCCGCCAAGATCTAGCGTCTATGACTTACGGTTCAAGAATTAGCCTCAGAAACAGTGGTTCTGAACATGCTGCCAATAGCTCGCCTGGGAAACATCCAGAGAAGTCCAAGATTGTGTTTTTTAGACTGGCTGCCACGAGCTGAAACGAATGCAGCCAAGAGCGAGCGTCTGTGACTTACGGTTCAAAAGTTATTCACAGAAACATGGTTCTGAACGTTGCTGCCAGCCGCGAAAGCGAAAATAACCAAGATCGAGCGTCTAGGATTTACTTGTCAATAGCTCGCCTGGGAAACATCCAGAGAAGTCAAAGACAGTGCTTCTATACTAATTGCCAGGCGCTGAGACGAATGCCGCCAAGATCTAGCGCCTATGACTTACGGTTCAAGAATTAGCCTCAGAAACAGTGGGAAACAGTGCTTCTATACTAATTGCCAGGCGCTGAGACGAATGCCGCCAAGATCGAGCGTCTATGACACGGTTCAAGAATTAGCCTCAGAAACAGTGGTTCTGAACATGCTGCCAATAGCTCGCCTGGGAAACATCCAGAGAAGTCCAAGATTGTGTTTTTTAGACTGGCTGCCACGAGCTGAAACGAATGCAGCCAAGAGCGAGCGTCTGTGACTTACGGTTCAAAAGTTATTCACAGAAACATGGTTCTGAACGTTGCTGCCAGCCGCGAAAGCGAAAATAACCAAGATCGAGCGTCTAGGATTTACTTGTCAATAGCTCGCCTGGGAAACATCCAGAGAAGTCAAAGACAGTGCTTCTATACTAATTGCCAGGCGCTGAGACGAATGCCGCCAAGATCTAGCGTCTATGACTTACGGTTCAAGAATTAGCCTCAGAAACAGTGGGAAACAGTGCTTCTATACTAATTGCCAGGCGCTGAGACGAATGCCGCCAAGATCGAGCGTCTATGACTTACGGTTCAAGAATTAGCCTCAGAAACAGTGGTTCTGAACATGCTGCCAATAGCTCGCCTGGGAAACATCCAGAGAAGTCCAAGATTGTGTTTTTTAGACTGGCTGCCACGAGCTGAAACGAATGCAGCCAAGAGCGAGCGTCTGTGACTTACGGTTCAAAAGTTATTCACAGAAACATGGTTCTGAACTTTGCTGCCAGCCGCAAAAGCGAAAATAACCAAGATCGAGCGTCTAGGATTTACTTGTCAAAAGCTCGCCTGGGAAACATCCAGAGAAGTCAAAGACAGTGCTTCTATACTAATTGCCAGGCGCTGAGACGAATGCCGCCAAGATCTAGCGTCTATGACTTACGGTTCAAGAATTAGCCTCAGAAACAGTGGGAAACAGTGCTTCTATACTAATTGCCAGGCGCTGAGACGAATGCCGCCAAGATCGAGCGTCTAAGACTTACGGTTCAAGAATTAGCCTCAGAAACAGTGGTTCTGAACATGCTGCCAATAGCTCGCCTGGGAAACATCCAGAGAAGTCCAAGATAGTGTTTTTTAGACTGGCTGCCACGAGCTGAAACGAATGCAGCCAAGAGCGAGCGTCTGTGACTTACGGTTCAAGAGTTATTCACAGAAACATGGTTCTGAACTTTGCTGCCAGCCGCGAAAGCGAAAATAACCAAGATCGAGCGTCTAGGATTTACTTGTCAATAGCTCGCCTGGGAAACATCCAGAGAAGTCAAAGACAGTGCTTCTATACTAATTGCCAGGCGCTGAGACGAATACCGCCAATATCTAGCGTCTATGACTTACGGTTCAAGTATTAGCCTCAGAAACAGTGGGAAACAGTGCTTCTATACTAATTGCCAGGCGCTGAGACGAATGCCGCCAAGATCGAGCGTCTATGACTTACGGTTCAAGAATTAGCCTCAGAAACAGTGGGAAACAGTGCTTCTATACTAATTGCCAGGCGCTGAGACGAATGCCGCCAAGATCGAGCGTCTATGACTTACGGTTCAAGAATTAGCCTCAGAAACAGTGGTTCTGAACATGCTGCCAATAGCTCGCCTGGGAAACATCCAGAGAAGTCCAAGATTGTGTTTTTTAGACTGGCTGCCACGAGCTGAAACGAATGCAGCCAAGAGCGAGCGTCTGTGACTTACGGTTCAAGAGTTATTCACAGAAACATGGTTCTGAACTTTGCTGCCAGCCGCGAAAGCGAAAATAACCAAGATCGAGCGTCTAGGATTTACTTGTCAATAGCTCGCCTGGGAAACATCCAGAGAAGTCAAAGACAGTGCTTCTATACTAATTGCCAGGCGCTGAGACGAATGCCGCCAAGATCTAGCGTCTATGACTTACGGTTCAAGTATTAGCCTCAGAAACAGTGGGAAACAGTGCTTCTATACTAATTGCCAGGCGCTGAGACGAATGCCGCCAAGATCGATCGTCTATGACTTACGGTTCAAGAATTAGCCTCAGAAACAGTGGTTCTGAACATGCTGCCAATAGCTCGCCTGGGAAACATCCAGAGAAGTCCAAGATTGTGTTTTTTAGACTGGCTGCCACGAGCTGAAACGAATGCAGCCAAGAGCGAGCGTCTGTGACTTACGGTTCAAGAGTTATTCACAGAAACATGGTTCTGAACTTTGCTGCCAGCCGCGAAAGCGAAAATAACCAAGATCGAGCGTCTAGGATTTACTTGTCAAAAGCTCGCCTGGGAAACATCCAGAGAAGTCAAAGACAGTGCTTCTATACTAATTGCCAGGCGCTGAGACGAATGCCGCCAAGATCTAGCGTCTATGACTTACGGTTCAAGAATTAGCCTCAGAAACAGTGGGAAACAGTGCTTCTATACTAATTGCCAGGCGCTGAGACGAATGCCGCCAAGATCGAGCGTCTAAGACTTACGGTTCAAGAATTAGCCTCAGAAACAGTGGTTCTGAACATGCTGCCAATAGCTCGCCTGGGAAACATCCAGAGAAGTCCAAGATAGTGTTTTTTAGACTGGCTGCCACGAGCTGAAACGAATGCAGCCAAGAGCGAGCGTCTGTGACTTACGGTTCAAAAGTTATTCACAGAAACATGGTTCTGAACTTTGCTGCCAGCCGCGAAAGCGAAAATAACCAAGATCGAGCGTCTAGGATTTACTTGTCAATAGCTCGCCTGGGAAACATCCAGAGAAGTCAAAGACAGTGCTTCTATACTAATTGCCAGGCGCTGAGACGAATGCCGCCAAGATCTAGCGTCTATGACTTACGGTTCAAGAATTAGCCTCAGAAACAGTGGGAAACAGTGCTTCTATACTAATTGCCAGGCGCTGAGACGAATGCCGCCAAGATCGAGCGTCTATGACTTACGGTTCAAGAATTAGCCTCAGAAACAGTGGTTCTGAACATGCTGCCAATAGCTCGCCTGGGAAACATCCAGAGAAGTCCAAGATTGTGTTTTTTAGACTGGCTGCCACGAGCTGAAACGAATGCAGCCAAGAGCGAGCGTCTGTGACTTACGGTTCAAAAGTTATTCACAGAAACATGGTTCTGAACTTTGCTGCCAGCCGCGAAAGCGAAAATAACCAAGATCGAGCGTCTAGGATTTACTTGTCAAAAGCTCGCCTGGGAAACATCCAGAGAAGTCAAAGACAGTGCTTCTATACTAATTGCCAGGCGCTGAGACGAATGCCGCCAAGATCGAGCGTCTAAGACTTACGGTTCAAGAATTAGCCTCAGAAACAGTGGTTCTGAACATGCTGCCAATAGCTCGCCTGGGAAACATCCAGAGAAGTCCAAGATAGTGTTTTTTAGACTGGCTGCCACGAGCTGAAACGAATGCAGCCAAGAGCGAGCGTCTGTGACTTACGGTTCAAGAGTTATTCACAGAAACATGGTTCTGAACTTTGCTGCCAGCCGCGAAAGCGAAAATAACCAAGATCGAGCGTCTAGGATTTACTTGTCAATAGCTCGCCTGGGAAACATCCAGAGAAGTCAAAGACAGTGCTTCTATACTAATTGCCAGGCGCTGAGACGAATGCCGCCAAGATCTAGCGTCTATGACTTACGGTTCAAGTATTAGCCTCAGAAACAATGGGAAACAGTGCTTCTATACTAATTGCCAGGCGCTGAGACGAATGCCGCCAAGATCGAGCGTCTATGACTTACGGTTCAAGAATTAGCCTCAGAAACAGTGGGAAACAGTGCTTCTATACTAATTGCCAGGCGCTGAGACGAATGCCGCCAAGATCGAGCGTCTATGACTTACGGTTCAAGAATTAGCCTCAGAAACAGTGGTTCTGAACATGCTGCCAATAGCTCGCCTGGGAAACATCCAGAGAAGTCCAAGATTGTGTTTTTTAGACTGGCTGCCACGAGCTGAAACGAATGCAGCCAAGAGCGAGCGTCTGTGACTTACGGTTCAAAAGTTATTCACAGAAACATGGTTCTGAACTTTGCTGCCAGCCGCGAAAGCGAAAATAACCAAGATCGAGCGTCTAGGATTTACTTGTCAAAAGCTCGCCTGGGAAACATCCAGAGAAGTCAAAGACAGTGCTTCTATACTAATTGCCAGGCGCTGAGACGAATGCCGCCAAGATCGAGCGTCTAAGACTTACGGTTCAAGAATTAGCCTCAGAAACAGTGGTTCTGAACATGCTGCCAATAGCTCGCCTGGGAAACATCCAGAGAAGTCCAAGATAGTGTTTTTTAGACTGGCTGCCACGAGCTGAAACGAATGCAGCCAAGAGCGAGCGTCTGTGACTTACGGTTCAAGAGTTATTCACAGAAACATGGTTCTGAACTTTGCTGCCAGCCGCGAAAGCGAAAATAACCAAGATCGAGCGTCTAGGATTTACTTGTCAATAGCTCGCCTGGGAAACATCCAGGGAAGTCAAAGACAGTGCTTCTATACTAATTGCCAGGCGCTGAGACGAATGCCGCCAAGATCTAGCGTCTATGACTTACGGTTCAAGTATTAGCCTCAGAAACAGTGGGAAACAGTGCTTCTATACTAATTGCCAGGCGCTGAGACGAATGCCGCCAAGATCGATCGTCTATGACTTACGGTTCAAGAATTAGCCTCAGAAACAGTGGTTCTGAACATGCTGCCAATAGCTCGCCTGGGAAACATCCAGAGAAGTCCAAGATTGTGTTTTTTAGACTGGCTGCCACGAGCTGAAACGAATGCAGCCAAGAGCGAGCGTCTGTGACTTACGGTTCAAGAGTTATTCACAGAAACATGGTTCTGAACTTTGCTGCCAGCCGCGAAAGCGAAAATAACCAAGATCGAGCGTCTAGGATTTACTTGTCAAAAGCTCGCCTGGGAAACATCCAGAGAAGTCAAAGACAGTGCTTCTATACTAATTGCCAGGCGCTGAGACGAATGCCGCCAAGATCTAGCGTCTATGACTTACGGTTCAAGAATTAGCCTCAGAAACAGTGGGAAACAGTGCTTCTATACTAATTGCCAGGCGCTGAGACGAATGCCGCCAAGATCGAGCGTCTAAGACTTACGGTTCAAGAATTAGCCTCAGAAACAGTGGTTCTGAACATGCTGCCAATAGCTCGCCTGGGAAACATCCAGAGAAGTCCAAGATAGTGTTTTTTAGACTGGCTGCCACGAGCTGAAACGAATGCAGCCAAGAGCGAGCGTCTGTGACTTACGGTTCAAAAGTTATTCACAGAAACATGGTTCTGAACTTTGCTGCCAGCCGCGAAAGCGAAAATAACCAAGATCGAGCGTCTAGGATTTACTTGTCAATAGCTCGCCTGGGAAACATCCAGAGAAGTCAAAGACAGTGCTTCTATACTAATTGCCAGGCGCTGAGACGAATGCCGCCAAGATCTAGCGTCTATGACTTACGGTTCAAGAATTAGCCTCAGAAACAGTGGGAAACAGTGCTTCTATACTAATTGCCAGGCGCTGAGACGAATGCCGCCAAGATCGAGCGTCTATGACTTACGGTTCAAGAATTAGCCTCAGAAACAGTGGTTCTGAACATGCTGCCAATAGCTCGCCTGGGAAACATCCAGAGAAGTCCAAGATTGTGTTTTTTAGACTGGCTGCCACGAGCTGAAACGAATGCAGCCAAGAGCGAGCGTCTGTGACTTACGGTTCAAAAGTTATTCACAGAAACATGGTTCTGAACTTTGCTGCCAGCCGCGAAAGCGAAAATAACCAAGATCGAGCGTCTAGGATTTACTTGTCAAAAGCTCGCCTGGGAAACATCCAGAGAAGTCAAAGACAGTGCTTCTATACTAATTGCCAGGCGCTGAGACGAATGCCGCCAAGATCGAGCGTCTAAGACTTACGGTTCAAGAATTAGCCTCAGAAACAGTGGTTCTGAACATGCTGCCAATAGCTCGCCTGGGAAACATCCAGAGAAGTCCAAGATAGTGTTTTTTAGACTGGCTGCCACGAGCTGAAACGAATGCAGCCAAGAGCGAGCGTCTGTGACTTACGGTTCAAGAGTTATTCACAGAAACATGGTTCTGAACTTTGCTGCCAGCCGCGAAAGCGAAAATAACCAAGATCGAGCGTCTAGGATTTACTTGTCAATAGCTCGCCTGGGAAACATCCAGAGAAGTCAAAGACAGTGCTTCTATACTAATTGCCAGGCGCTGAGACGAATGCCGCCAAGATCTAGCGTCTATGACTTACGGTTCAAGTATTAGCCTCAGAAACAGTGGGAAACAGTGCTTCTATACTAATTGCCAGGCGCTGAGACGAATGCCGCCAAGATCGATCGTCTATGACTTACGGTTCAAGAATTAGCCTCAGAAACAGTGGTTCTGAACATGCTGCCAATAGCTCGCCTGGGAAACATCCAGAGAAGTCCAAGATTGTGTTTTTTAGACTGGCTGCCACGAGCTGAAACGAATGCAGCCAAGAGCGAGCGTCTGTGACTTACGGTTCAAGAGTTATTCACAGAAACATGGTTCTGAACTTTGCTGCCAGCCGCAAAAGCGAAAATAACCAAGATCGAGCGTCTAGGATTTACTTGTCAATAGTTCGCCCTGGAAACATCCAGAGAAGTCCAAGACAGTGCTTCTATACTAATTGCCAGGCGCTGAGACGAATGCCGCCAAGATCTAGCGTCTATGACTTACGGTTCAAGTATTAGCCTCAGAAACAGTGGGAAACAGTGCTTCTATACTAATTGCCAGGCGCTGAGACGAATGCCGCCAAGATCGAGCGTCTATGACTTACGGTTCAAGAATTAGCCTCAGAAACAGTGGTTCTGAACATGCTGCCAATAGCTCGCCTGGGAAACATCCAGAGAAGTCCAAGGTTGTGTTTTTTAGACTGGCTGCCACGAGCTGAAACGAATGCAGCCAAGAGCGAGCGTCTGTGACTTACGGTTCAAGAGTTATTCACAGAAACATGGTTCTGAACTTTGCTGCCAGCCGCGAAAGCGAAAATAACCAAGATCGAGCGTCTAGGATTTACTTGTCAATAGCTCGCCTGGGAAACATCCAGAGAAGTCAAAGACAGTGCATCTATACTAATTGCCAGGCGCTGAGACGAATGCCGCCAAGAGCGAGCGTCTATGACTTACGGTTCAAGAATTAGCCTCAGAAACAGTGGTTCTGAACATGCTGCCAGTAGCTCGCCTGGGAAACATCCAGAGAAGTCCAAGATAGTGTTTTTTAGACTGGCTGCCACGAGCTGAAACGAATGCAGCCAAGAGCGAGCGTCTGTGACTTACGGTTCAAGAGTTATTCACAGAAACATGGTTCTGAACTTTGCTGCCAGCCGCGAAAGCGAAAATAACCAAGATCGAGCGTCTAGGATTTACTTGTCAATAGCTCGCCTGGGAAACATCCAGAGAAGTCAAAGACAGTGCTTCTATACTAATTGCCAGGCGCTGAGACGAATGCCGCCAAGATCTAGCGTCTATGACTTACGGTTCAAGTATTAGCCTCAGAAACAGTGGGAAACAGTGCTTCTATACTAATTGCCAGGCGCTGAGACGAATGCCGCCAAGATCGATCGTCTATGACTTACGGTTCAAGAATTAGCCTCAGAAACAGTGGTTCTGAACATGCTGCCAATAGCTCGCCTGGGAAACATCCAGAGAAGTCCAAGATTGTGTTTTTTAGACTGGCTGCCACGAGCTGAAACGAATGCAGCCAAGAGCGAGCGTCTGTGACTTACGGTTCAAGAGTTATTCACAGAAACATGGTTCTGAACTTTGCTGCCAGCCGCGAAAGCGAAAATAACCAAGATCGAGCGTCTAGGATTTACTTGTCAATAGCTCGCCCTGGAAACATCCAGAGAAGTCCAAGACAGTGCTTCTATACTAATTGCCAGGCGCTGAGACGAATGCCGCCAAGATCTAGCGTCTATGACTTACGGTTCAAGTATTAGCCTCAGAAACAGTGGGAAACAGTGCTTCTATACTAATTGCCAGGCGCTGAGACGAATGCCGCCAAGATCGAGCGTCTATGACTTACGGTTCAAGAATTAGCCTCAGAAACAGTGGTTCTGAACATGCTGCCAATAGCTCGCCTGGGAAACATCCAGAGAAGTCAAAGATTGTGTTTTTTAGACTGGCTGCCACGAGCTGAAACGAATGCAGCCAAGAGCGAGCGTCTGTGACTTACGGTTCAAGAGTTATTCACAGAAACATGGTTCTGAACTTTGCTGCCAGCCGCGAAAGCGAAAATAACCAAGTTTGAGCGTCTAGGATTTACTTGTCAAAAGCTCGCCTGGGAAACATCCAGAGAAGTCAAAGACAGTGCTTCTATACTAATTGCCAGGCGCTGAGACGAATGCCGCCAAGATCGAGCGTCTAAGACTTACGGTTCAAGAATTAGCCTCAGAAACAGTGGTTCTGAACATGCTGCCAATAGCTCGCCTGGGAAACATCCAGAGAAGTCCAAGATTGTGTTTTTTAGACTGGCTGCCACGAGCTGAAACGAATGCAGCCAAGAGCGAGCGTCTGTGACTTACGGTTCAAGAGTTATTCACAGAAACATGGTTCTGAACTTTGCTGCCAGCCGCGAAAGCGAAAATAACCAAGATCGAGCGTCTAGGATTTACTTGTCAATAGCTCGCCTGGGAAACATCCAGAGAAGTCAAAGACAGTGCTTCTATACTAATTGCCAGGCGCTGAGACGAATGCCGCCAAGATCTAGCGTCTATGACTTACGGTTCAAGAATTAGCCTCAGAAACAGTGGGAAACAGTGCTTCTATACTAATTGCCAGGGGCTGAGACGAATGCCGCCAAGTGCGAGCGTCTATGACTTACGGTTCAAGAATTAGCCTCAGAAACAGTGGTTCTGAACATGCTGCCAATAGCTCGCCTGGGAAACATCCAGAGAAGTCCAAGATTGTGTTTTTTAGACTGGCTGCCACGAGCTGAAACGAATGCAGCCAAGAGCGAGCGTCTGTGACGTACGGTTCAAGAGTTATTCACAGAAACATGGTTCTGAACTTTGCTGCCAGCCGCGAAAGCGAAAATAACCAAGATCGAGCGTCTAGGATTTACTTGTCAATAGCTCGCCTGGGAAACATCCAGAGAAGTCAAAGACAGTGCTTCTATACTAATTGCCAGGCGCTGAGAAGAATGCCGCCAAGATCTAGCGTCTATGACTTACGGTTCAAGAATTAGCCTCAGAAACAGTGGGAAACAGTGCTTCTATACTAATTGCCAGGGGCTGAGACGAATGCCGCCAAGTGCGAGCGTCTATGACTTACGGTTCAAGAATTAGCCTCAGAAACAGTGGTTCTGAACATGCTGCCAATAGCTCGCCTGGGAAACATCCAGAGAAGTCCAAGATTGTGTTTTTTAGACTGGCTGCCACGAGCTGAAACGAATGCAGCCAAGAGCGAGCGTCTGTGACGTACGGTTCAAGAGTTATTCACAGAAACATGGTTCTGAACTTTGCTGCCAGCCGCGAAAGCGAAAATAACCAAGATCGAGCGTCTAGGATTTACTTGTCAATAGCTCGCCTGGGAAACATCCAGAGAAGTCAAAGACAGTGCTTCCATACTAATTGCCAGGCGCTGAGACGAATGACGCCAAGATCGAGCGTCTAAGACTTACGGTTCAAGAATTAGCCTCAGAAACAGTGGTTCTGAACATGCTGCCAATAGCTCGCCTGGGAAACATCCAGAGAAGTCCAAGATAGTGTTTTTTAAACTGGCTGCCACGAGCTGAAACGAATGCAGCCAAGAGCGAGCGTCTGTGACTTACGGTTCAAGAGTTATTCACAGAAACATGGTTCTGAACTTTGCTGCCAGCCGCGAAAGCGAAAATAACGAAGATCGAGCGTCTAGGATTTACTTGTCAAAAGCTCGCCTGGGAAACATCCAGAGAAGTCAAAGACAGTGCTTCTATACTAATTGCCAGGCGCTGAGACGAATGCCGCCAAGATCTAGCGTCTATGACTTACGGTTCAAGAATTAGCCTCAGAAACAGTGGGAAACAGTGCTTCTATACTAATTGCCAGGCGCTGAGACGAATGCCGCCAAGATCGAGCGTCTAAGACTTACGGTTCAAGAATTAGCCTCAGAAACAGTGGTTCTGAACATGCTGCCAATAGCTCGCCTGGGAAATATCCAGAGAAGTCCAAGATAGTGTTTTTTGGACTGGCTGCCACGAGCTGAAACGAATGCAGCCAAGAGCGAGCGTCTGTGACTTACGGTTCAAGAGTTATTCACAGAAACATGGTTCTGAACTTTGCTGCCAGCCGCGAAAGCGAAAATAACCAAGATCGAGCGTCTAGGATTTACTTGTCAATAGCTCGCCTGGGAAACATCCAGAGAAGTCAAAGACAGTGCTTCCATACTAATTGCCAGGCGCTGAGACGAATGCCGCCAAGATCTAGCGTCTATGACTTACGGTTCAAGAATTAGCCTCAGAAACAGTGGAAAACAGTGCTTCTATACTAATTGCCAGGCGCTGAGACGAATGCCGCCAAGATCGAGCGTCTAAGACTTACGGTTCAAGAATTAGCCTCAGAAACAGTGGTTCTGAACATGCTGCCAATAGCTCGCCTGGGAAACATCCAGAGAAGTCCAAGATAGTGTTTTTTAGATTGGCTGCCACGAGCTGAAACGAATGCAGCCAAGAGCGAGCGTCTGTGACTTACGGTTCAAGAGTTATTCACAGAAACATGGTTCTGAACTTTGCTGCCAGCCGCGAAAGCGAAAATAACCAAGATCGAGCGTCTAGGATTTACTTGTCAATAGCTCGCCTGGGAAACATCCAGAGAAGTCAAAGACAGTGCTTCCATACTAATTGCCAGGCGATGAGACGAATGCCGCCAAGATCTAGCGTCTATGACTTACGGTTCAAGAATTAGCCTCAGAAACAGTGGGAAACAGTGCTTCTATACTAATTGCCAGGCGCTGAGACGAATGCCGCCAAGATCGAGCGTCTAAGACTTACGGTTCAAGAATTAGCCTCAGAAACAGTGGTTCTGAACATGCTGCCAATAGCTCGCCTGGGAAACATCCAGAGAAGTCCAAGATAGTGTTTTTTAGACTGGCTGCCACGAGCTGAAACGAATGCAGCCAAGAGCGAGCGTCTGTGACTTACGGTTCAAGAGTTATTCACAGAAACATGGTTCTGAACTTTGCTGCCAGCCGCGAAAGCGAAAATAACCAAGATCGAGCGTCTAGGATTTACTTGTCAATAGCTCGCCTGGGAAACATCCAGAGAAGTCAAAGACAGTGCTTCTATACTAATTGCCAGGCGCTGAGACGAATGCCGCCAAGATCTAGCGTCTATGACTTACGGTTCAAGAATTAGCCTCAGAAACAGTGGGAAACTGTGCTTCTATACTAATTGCCAGGGGCTGAGACGAATGCCGCCAAGTGCGAGCGTCTATGACTTACGGTTCAAGAATTAGCCTCAGAAACAGTGGTTCTGAACATGCTGCCAATAGCTCGCCTGGGAAACATCCAGATAAGTCCAAGATTGTGTTTTTTAGACTGGCTGCCACGAGCTGAAACGAATGCAGCCAAGAGCCAGCGTCTGTGACTTACGGTTCAAAAGTTATTCACAGAAACATGGTTCTGAACTTTGCTGCCAGCCGCGAAAGCGAAAATAACCAAGATCGAGCGTCTAGGATTTACTTGTCAAAAGCTCGCCTGGGAAACATCCAGAGAAGTCAAAGACAGTGCTTCTATACTAATTGCCAGGCGCTGAGACGAATGCCGCCAAGATCTAGCGTCTATGACTTACGGTTCAAGAATTAGCCTCAGAAACAGTGGGAAACAGTGCTTCTATACTAATTGCCAGGCGCTGAGACGAATGCCGCCAAGATCGAGCGTCTATGACACGGTTCAAGAATTAGCTTCAGAAACAGTGGTTCTGAACATGCTGCCAATAGCTCGCCTGGGAAACATCCAGAGAAGTCCAAGATTGTGTTTTTTAGACTGGCTGCCACGAGCTGAAACGAATGCAGCCAAGAGCGAGCGTCTGTGACGTACGGTTCAAGAGTTATTCACAGAAACATGGTTCTGAACTTTGCTGCCAGCCGCGAAAGCGAAAATAACCAAGATCGAGCGTCTAGGATTTACTTGTCAATAGCTCGCCTGGGAAACATCCAGAGAAGTCAAAGACAGTGCTTCCATACTAATTGCCAGGCGCTGAGACGAATGACGCCAAGATCGAGCGTCTAAGACTTACGGTTCAAGAATTAGCCTCAGAAACAGTGGTTCTGAACATGCTGCCAATAGCTCGCCTGGGAAACATCCAGAGAAGTCCAAGATAGTGTTTTTTAAACTGGCTGCCACGAGCTGAAACGAATGCAGCCAAGAGCGAGCGTCTGTGACTTACGGTTCAAGAGTTATTCACAGAAACATGGTTCTGAACTTTGCTGCCAGCCGCGAAAGCGAAAATAACGAAGATCGAGCGTCTAGGATTTACTTGTCAAAAGCTCGCCTGGGAAACATCCAGAGAAGTCAAAGACAGTGCTTCTATACTAATTGCCAGGCGCTGAGACGAATGCCGCCAAGATCTAGCGTCTATGACTTACGGTTCAAGAATTAGCCTCAGAAACAGTGGGAAACAGTGCTTCTATACTAATTGCCAGGCGCTGAGACGAATGCCGCCAAGATCGAGCGTCTAAGACTTACGGTTCAAGAATTAGCCTCAGAAACAGTGGTTCTGAACATGCTGCCAATAGCTCGCCTGGGAAATATCCAGAGAAGTCCAAGATAGTGTTTTTGGACTGGCTGCCACGAGCTGAAACGAATGCAGCCAAGAGCGAGCGTCTGTGACTTACGGTTCAAGAGTTATTCACAGAAACATGGTTCTGAACTTTGCTGCCAGCCGCGAAAGCGAAAATAACCAAGATCGAGCGTCTAGGATTTACTTGTCAATAGCTCGCCTGGGAAACATCCAGAGAAGTCAAAGACAGTGCTTCCATACTAATTGCCAGGCGCTGAGACGAATGCCGCCAAGATCTAGCGTCTATGACTTACGGTTCAAGAATTAGCCTCAGAAACAGTGGAAAACAGTGCTTCTATACTAATTGCCAGGCGCTGAGACGAATGCCGCCAAGATCGAGCGTCTAAGACTTACGGTTCAAGAATTAGCCTCAGAAACAGTGGTTCTGAACATGCTGCCAATAGCTCGCCTGGGAAACATCCAGAGAAGTCCAAGATAGTGTTTTTTAGACTGGCTGCCACGAGCTGAAACGAATGCAGCCAAGAGCGAGCGTCTGTGACTTACGGTTCAAGAGTTATTCACAGAAACATGGTTCTGAACTTTGCTGCCAGCCGCGAAAGCGAAAATAACGAAGATCGAGCGTCTAGGATTTACTTGTCAAAAGCTCGCCTGGGAAACATCCAGAGAAGTCAAAGACAGTGCTTCTATACTAATTGCCAGGCGCTGAGACGAATGCCGCCAAGATCTAGCGTCTATGACTTACGGTTCAAGAATTAGCCTCAGAAACAGTGGGAAACAGTGCTTCTATACTAATTGCCAGGCGCTGAGACGAATGCCGCCAAGATCGAGCGTCTAAGACTTACGGTTCAAGAATTAGCCTCAGAAACAGTGGTTCTGAACATGCTGCCAATAGCTCGCCTGGGAAATATCCAGAGAAGTCCAAGATAGTGTTTTTTGGACTGGCTGCCACGAGCTGAAACGAATGCAGCCAAGAGCGAGCGTCTGTGACTTACGGTTCAAGAGTTATTCACAGAAACATGGTTCTGAACTTTGCTGCCAGCCGCGAAAGCGAAAATAACCAAGATCGAGCGTCTAGGATTTACTTGTCAATAGCTCGCCTGGGAAACATCCAGAGAAGTCAAAGACAGTGCTTCCATACTAATTGCCAGGCGCTGAGACGAATGCCGCCAAGATCTAGCGTCTATGACTTACGGTTCAAGAATTAGCCTCAGAAACAGTGGAAAACAGTGCTTCTATACTAATTGCCAGGCGCTGAGACGAATGCCGCCAAGATCGAGCGTCTAAGACTTACGGTTCAAGAATTAGCCTCAGAAACAGTGGTTCTGAACATGCTGCCAATAGCTCGCCTGGGAAACATCCAGAGAAGTCCAAGATAGTGTTTTTTAGACTGGCTGCCACGAGCTGAAACGAATGCAGCCAAGAGCGAGCGTCTGTGACTTACGGTTCAAGAGTTATTCACAGAAACATGGTTCTGAACTTTGCTGCCAGCCGCGAAAGCGAAAATAACCAAGATCGAGCGTCTAGGATTTACTTGTCAATAGCTCGCCTGGGAAACATCCAGAGAAGTCAAAGACAGTGCTTCTATACTAATTGCCAGGCGCTGAGACGAATGCCGCCAAGATCTAGCGTCTATGACTTACGGTTCAAGAATTAGCCTCAGAAACAGTGGGAAACTGTGCTTCTATACTAATTGCCAGGGGCTGAGACGAATGCCGCCAAGTGCGAGCGTCTATGACTTACGGTTCAAGAATTAGCCTCAGAAACAGTGGTTCTGAACATGCTGCCAATAGCTCGCCTGGGAAACATCCAGAGAAGTCCAAGATTGTGTTTTTTAGACTGGCTGCCACGAGCTGAAACGAATGCAGCCAAGAGCGAGCGTCTGTGACTTACGGTTCAAAAGTTATTCACAGAAACATGGTTCTGAACTTTGCTGCCAGCCGCGAAAGCGAAAATAACCAAGATCGAGCGTCTAGGATTTACTTGTCAAAAGCTCGCCTGGGAAACATCCAGAGAAGTCAAAGACAGTGCTTCTATACTAATTGCCAGGCGCTGAGACGAATGCCGCCAAGATCTAGCGTCTATGACTTACGGTTCAAGAATTAGCCTCAGAAACAGTGGGAAACAGTGCTTCTATACTAATTGCCAGGCGCTGAGACGAATGCCGCCAAGATCGAGCGTCTATGACTTACGGTTCAAGAATTAGCTTCAGAAACAGTGGTTCTGAACATGCTGCCAATAGCTCGCCTGGGAAACATCCAGAGAAGTCCAAGATAGTGTTTTTTTAGACTGGCTGCCACGAGCTGAAACGAATGCAGCCAAGAGAGAGCGTCTGTGACTTACGGTTCAAGAGTTATTCACAGAAACATGGTTCTGAACTTTGCTGCCAGCCGCGAAAGCGAAAATAACCAAGATCGAGCGTCTAGGATTTACTTGTCAATAGCTCGCCTGGGAAACATCCAGAGAAGTCAAAGACAGTGCTTCTATACTAATTGCCAGGCGCTGAGACGAATGCCGCCAAGATCTAGCGTCTATGACTTACGGTTCAAGAATTAGCCTCAGAAACAGTGGGAAACAGTGCTTCTATACTAATTGCCAGGGGCTGAGACGAATGCCGCCAAGATGCGAGCGTCTATGACTTACGGTTCAAGAATTAGCCTCAGAAACAGTGGTTCTGAACATGCTGCCAATAGCTCGCCTGGGAAACATCCAGAGAAGTCCAAGATTGTGTTTTTTAGACTGGCTGCCACGAGCTGAAACGAATGCAGCCAAGAGCGAGCGTCTGTGACTTACGGTTCAAAAGTTATTCACAGAAACATGGTTCTGAACTTTGCTGCCAGCCGCGAAAGCGAAAATAACGAAGATCGAGCGTCTAGGATTTACTTGTCAAAAGCTCGCCTGGGAAACATCCAGAGAAGTCAAAGACAGTGCTTCTATACTAATTGCCAGGCGCTGAGACGAATGCCGCCAAGATCTAGCGTCTATGACTTACGGTTCAAGAATTAGCCTCAGAAACAGTGGGAAACAGTGCTTCTATACTAATTGCCAGGCGCTGAGACGAATGCCGCCAAGATCGAGCGTCTAAGACTTACGGTTCAAGAATTAGCCTCAGAAACAGTGGTTCTGAACATGCTGCCAATAGCTCGCCTGGGAAATATCCAGAGAAGTCCAAGATAGTGTTTTTTAGATTGGCTGCCACGAGCTGAAACGAATGCAGCCAAGAGCGAGCGTCTGTGACTTACGGTTCAAGAGTTATTCACAGAAACATGGTTCTGAACTTTGCTGCCAGCCGCGAAAGCGAAAATAACCAAGATCGAGCGTCTAGGATTTACTTGTCAACAGCTCGCCTGGGAAACATCCAGAGAAGTCAAAGACAGTGCTTCCATACTAATTGCCAGGCGATGAGACGAATGCCGCCAAGATCTAGCGTCTATGACTTACGGTTCAAGAATTAGCCTCAGAAACAGTGGGAAACAGTGCTTCTATACTAATTGCCAGGCGCTGAGACGAATGCCGCCAAGATCGAGCGTCTAAGACTTACGGTTCAAGAATTAGCCTCAGAAACAGTGGTTCTGAACATGCTGCCAATAGCTCGCCTGGGAAACATCCAGAGAAGTCCAAGATAGTGTTTTTTAGACTGGCTGCCACGAGCTGAAACGAATGCAGCCAAGAGCGAGCGTCTGTGACTTACGGTTCAAGAGTTATTCACAGAAACATGGTTCTGAACTTTGCTGCCAGCCGCGAAAGCGAAAATAACCAAGATCGAGCGTCTAGGATTTACTTGTCAATAGCTCGCCTGGGAAACATCCCAGAGAAGTCAAAGACAGTGCTTCTATACTAATTGCCAGGCGCTGAGACGAATGCCGCCAAGATCTAGCGTCTATGACTTACGGTTCAAGAATTAGCCTCAGAAACAGTGGGAAACTGTGCTTCTATACTAATTGCCAGGGGCTGAGACGAATGCCGCCAAGTGCGAGCGTCTATGACTTACGGTTCAAGAATTAGCCTCAGAAACAGTGGTTCTGAACATGCTGCCAATAGCTCGCCTGGGAAACATCCAGATAAGTCCAAGATTGTGTTTTTTAGACTGGCTGCCACGAGCTGAAACGAATGCAGCCAAGAGCCAGCGTCTGTGACTTACGGTTCAAAAGTTATTCACAGAAACATGGTTCTGAACTTTGCTGCCAGCCGCGAAAGCGAAAATAACCAAGATCGAGCGTCTAGGATTTACTTGTCAAAAGCTCGCCTGGGAAACATCCAGAGAAGTCAAAGGACAGTGCTTCTATACTAATTGCCAGGCGCTGAGACGAATGCCGCCAAGATCTAGCGTCTATGACTTACGGTTCAAGAATTAGCCTCAGAAACAGTGGGAAACAGTGCTTCTATACTAATTGCCAGGCGCTGAGACGAATGCCGCCAAGATCGAGCGTCTATGACACGGTTCAAGAATTAGCTTCAGAAACAGTGGTTCTGAACATGCTGCCAATAGCTCGCCTGGGAAACATCCAGAGAAGTCCAAGATTGTGTTTTTTAGACTGGCTGCCACGAGCTGAAACGAATGCAGCCAAGAGCGAGCGTCTGTGACGTACGGTTCAAGAGTTATTCACAGAAACATGGTTCTGAACTTTGCTGCCAGCCGCGAAAGCGGAAAATAACCAAGATCGAGCGTCTAGGATTTACTTGTCAATAGCTCGCCTGGGAAACATCCAGAGAAGTCAAAGACAGTGCTTCCATACTAATTGCCAGGCGCTGAGACGAATGACGCCAAGATCGAGCGTCTAAGACTTACGGTTCAAGAATTAGCCTCAGAAACAGTGGTTCTGAACATGCTGCCAATAGCTCGCCTGGGAAACATCCAGAGAAGTCCAAGATAGTGTTTTTTAAACTGGCTGCCACGAGCTGAAACGAATGCAGCCAAGAGCGAGCGTCTGTGACTTACGGTTCAAGAGTTATTCACAGAAACATGGTTCTGAACTTTGCTGCCAGCCGCGAAAGCGAAAATAACGAAGATCGAGCGTCTAGGATTTACTTGTCAAAAGCTCGCCTGGGAAACATCCAGAGAAGTCAAAGACAGTGCTTCTATACTAATTGCCAGGCGCTGAGACGAATGCCGCCAAGATCTAGCGTCTATGACTTACGGTTCAAGAATTAGCCTCAGAAACAGTGGGAAACAGTGCTTCTATACTAATTGCCAGGCGCTGAGACGAATGCCGCCAAGATCGAGCGTCTAAGACTTACGGTTCAAGAATTAGCCTCAGAAACAGTGGTTCTGAACATGCTGCCAATAGCTCGCCTGGGAAATATCCAGAGAAGTCCAAGATAGTGTTTTTTGGACTGGCTGCCACGAGCTGAAACGAATGCAGCCAAGAGCGAGCGTCTGTGACTTACGGTTCAAGAGTTATTCACAGAAACATGGTTCTGAACTTTGCTGCCAGCCGCGAAAGCGAAAATAACCAAGATCGAGCGTCTAGGATTTACTTGTCAATAGCTCGCCTGGGAAACATCCAGAGAAGTCAAAGACAGTGCTTCCATACTAATTGCCAGGCGCTGAGACGAATGCCGCCAAGATCTAGCGTCTATGACTTACGGTTCAAGAATTAGCCTCAGAAACAGTGGAAAACAGTGCTTCTATACTAATTGCCAGGCGCTGAGACGAATGCCGCCAAGATCGAGCGTCTAAGACTTACGGTTCAAGAATTAGCCTCAGAAACAGTGGTTCTGAACATGCTGCCAATAGCTCGCCTGGGAAACATCCAGAGAAGTCCAAGATAGTGTTTTTTAGACTGGCTGCCACGAGCTGAAACGAATGCAGCCAAGAGCGAGCGTCTGTGACTTACGGTTCAAGAGTTATTCACAGAACATGGTTCTGAACTTTGCTGCCAGCCGCGAAAGCGAAAATAACCAAGATCGAGCGTCTAGGATTTACTTGTCAATAGCTCGCCTGGGAAAACATCCAGAGAAGTCAAAGACAGTGCTTCTATACTAATTGCCAGGCGCTGAGACGAATGCCGCCAAGATCTAGCGTCTATGACTTACGGTTCAAGAATTAGCCTCAGAAACAGTGGGAAACTGTGCTTCTATACTAATTGCCAGGGGCTGAGACGAATGCCGCCAAGTGCGAGCGTCTATGACTTACGGTTCAAGAATTAGCCTCAGAAACAGTGGTTCTGAACATGCTGCCAATAGCTCGCCTGGGAAACATCCAGAGAAGTCCAAGATTGTGTTTTTTAGACTGGCTGCCACGAGCTGAAACGAATGCAGCCAAGAGCGAGCGTCTGTGACTTACGGTTCAAAAGTTATTCACAGAAACATGGTTCTGAACTTTGCTGCCAGCCGCGAAAGCGAAAATAACCAAGATCGAGCGTCTAGGATTTACTTGTCAAAAGCTCGCCTGGGAAACATCCAGAGAAGTCAAAGACAGTGCTTCTATACTAATTGCCAGGCGCTGAGACGAATGCCGCCAAGATCTAGCGTCTATGACTTACGGTTCAAGAATTAGCCTCAGAAACAGTGGGAAACAGTGCTTCTATACTAATTGCCAGGCGCTGAGACGAATGCCGCCAAGATCGAGCGTCTATGACACGGTTCAAGAATTAGCTTCAGAAACAGTGGTTCTGAACATGCTGCCAATAGCTCGCCTGGGAAACATCCAGAGAAGTCCAAGATAGTGTTTTTTTAGACTGGCTGCCACGAGCTGAAAACGAATGCAGCCAAGAGAGAGCGTCTGTGACTTACGGTTCAAAAGTTATTCACAGAAACATGGTTCTGAACTTTGCTGCCAGCCGCGAAAGCGAAAATAACCAAGATCGAGCGTCTAGGATTTAATTGTCAATAGCTCGCCTGGGAAACATCCAGAGAAGTCAAAGACAGTGCTTCTATACTAATTGCCAGGCGCTGAGATGAATGCCGCCAAGATCTAGCGCCTATGACTTACGGTTCAAGAATTTAGCCTCAGAAACAGTGGGAAACAGTGCTTCTATACTAATTGCCAGGCGCTGAGACGAATGCCGCCAAGATCGAGCGTCTATGACACGGTTCAAGAATTAGCCTCAGAACAGTGGTTCTGAACATGCTGCCAATAGCTCGCCTGGGAAACATCCAGAGAAGTCCAAGATTGTGTTTTTTAGACTGGCTGCCACGAGCTGAAACGAATGCAGCCAAGAGCGAGCGTCTGTGACTTACGGTTCAAAAGTTATTCACAGAAACATGGTTCTGAACGTTGCTGCCAGCCGCGAAAGCGAAAATAACCAAGATCGAGCGTCTAGGATTTACTTGTCAATAGCTCGCCTGGGAAAATCCAGAGAAGTCAAAGACAGTGCTTCCATACTAATTGCCAGGCGCTGAGACGAATGCCGCCAAGATCTAGCGCCTATGACTTACGGTTCAAGAATTAGCCTCAGAAACAGTGGGAAACAGTGCTTCTATACTAATTGCCAGGCGCTGAGACGAATGGCCGCCAAGATCGAGCGTCTATGACACGGTTCAAGAATTAGCCTCAGAAACAGTGGTTCTGAACATGCTGCCAATAGCTCGCCTGGGAAACATCCAGAGAAGTCCAAGATTGTGTTTTTTAGACTGGCTGCCACGAGCTGAAACGAATGCAGCCAAGAGCGAGCGTCTGTGACTTACGGTTCAAAAGTTATTCACAGAAACATGGTTCTGAACGTTGCTGCCAGCCGCGAAAGCGAAAATAACCAAGATCGAGCGTCTAGGATTTACTTGTCAATAGCTCGCCTGGGAAACATCCAGAGAAGTCAAAGACAGTGCTTCTATACTAATTGCCAGGCGCTGAGACGAATGCCGCCAAGATCTAGCGTCTATGACTTACGGTTCAAGAATTAGCCTCAGAAACAGTGGGAAACAGTGCTTCTATACTAATTGCCAGGCGCTGAGACGAATGCCGCCAAGATCGAGCGTCTATGACTTACGGTTCAAGAATTAGCCTCAGAAACAGTGGTTCTGAACATGCTGCCAATAGCTCGCCTGGGAAACATCCAGAGAAGTCCAAGATTGTGTTTTTTAGACTGGCTGCCACGAGCTGAAACGAATGCAGCCAAGAGCGAGCGTCTGTGACTTACGGTTCAAAAGTTATTCACAGAAACCATGGTTCTGAACTTTGCTGCCAGCCGCGAAAGCGAAAATAACCAAGATCGAGCGTCTAGGATTTACTTGTCAAAAGCTCGCCTGGGAAACATCCAGAGAAGTCAAAGACAGTGCTTCTATACTAATTGCCAGGCGCTGAGACGAATGCCGCCAAGATCGAGCGTCTAAGACTTACGGTTCAAGAATTAGCCTCAGAAACAGTGGTTCTGAACATGCTGCCAATAGCTCGCCTGGGAAACATCCAGAGAAGTCAAAGACAGTGCTTCTATACTAATTGCCAGGCGCTGAGACGAATGCCGCCAAGATCGAGGTCTAAGACTTACGGTTCAAGAATTAGCCTCAGAAACAGTGGTTCTGAACATGCTGCCAATAGCTCGCCTGGGAAACATCCAGAGAAGTCCAAGATTGTGTTTTTTAGACTGGCTGCCACGAGCTGAAACGAATGCAGCCAAGAGCGAGCGTCTGTGACTTACGGTTCAAGAGTTATTCACAGAAACATGGTTCTGAACTTTGCTGCCAGCCGCGAAAGCGAAAATAACCAAGATCGAGCGTCTAGGATTTACTTGTCAATAGCTCGCCTGGGAAACATCCAGAGAAGTCAAAGACAGTGCTTCTATACTAATTGCCAGGCGCTGAGAAGAATGCCGCCAAGATCTAGCGTCTATGACTTACGGTTCAAGAATTAGCCTCAGAAACAGTGGGAAACAGTGCTTCTATACTAATTGCCAGGGGCTGAGACGAATGCCGCCAAGTGCGAGCGTCTATGACTTACGGTTCAAGAATTAGCCTCAGAAACAGTGGTTCTGAACATGCTGCCAATAGCTCGCCTGGGAAACATCCAGAGAAGTCCAAGATTGTGTTTTTTAGACTGGCTGCCACGAGCTGAAACTAATGCAGCCAAGAGCGAGCGTCTGTGACGTACGGTTCAAGAGTTATTCACAGAAACATGGTTCTGAACTTTGCTGCCAGCCGCGAAAGCGAAAATAACCAAGATCGAGCGTCTAGGATTTACTTGTCAATAGCTCGCCTGGGAAACATCCAGAGAAGTCAAAGACAGTGCTTCTATACTAATTGCCAGGCGCTGAGACGAATGACGCCAAGATCGAGCGTCTAAGACTTACGGTTCAAGAATTAGCCTCAGAAACAGTGGTTCTGAACATGCTGCCAATAGCTCGCCTGTGAAACATCCAGAGAAGTCCAAGATAGTGTTTTTTAAACTGGCTGCCACGAGCTGAAACGAATGCAGCCAAGAGCGAGCGTCTGTGACTTACGGTTCAAGAGTTATTCACAGAAACATGGTTCTGAACTTTGCTGCCAGCCGCGAAAGCGAAAATAACCAAGATCGAGCGTCTAGGATTTACTTGTCAATAGCTCGCCTGGGAAACATCCAGAGAAGTCAAAGACAGTGCTTCTATACTAATTGCCAGGCGCTGAGACGAATGCCGCCAAGATCTAGCGTCTATGACTTACGGTTCAAGAATTAGCCTCAGAAACAGTGGGAAACAGTGCTTCTATACTAATTGCCAGGGGCTGAGACGAATGCCGCCAAGTGCGAGCGTCTATGACTTACGGTTCAAGAATTAGCCTCAGAAACAGTGGTTCTGAACATGCTGCCAATAGCTCGCCTGGGAAACATCCAGAGAAGTCCAAGATTGTGTTTTTTAGACTGGCTGCCACGAGCTGAAACGAATGCAGCCAAGAGCGAGCGTCTGTGACTTACGGTTCAAAAGTTATTCACAGAAACATGGTTCTGAACTTTGCTGCCAGCCGCGAAAGCGAAAATAACGAAGATCGAGCGTCTAGGATTTACTTGTCAAAAGCTCGCCTGGGAAACATCCAGAGAAGTCAAAGACAGTGCTTCTATACTAATTGCCAGGCGCTGAGACGAATGCCGCCAAGATCTAGCGTCTATGACTTACGGTTCAAGAATTAGCCTCAGAAACAGTGGGAAACAGTGCTTCTATACTAATTGCCAGGCGCTGAGACGAATGCCGCCAAGATCGAGCGTCTAAGACTTACGGTTCAAGAATTAGCCTCAGAAACAGTGGTTCTGAACATGCTGCCAATAGCTCGCCTGGGAAATATCCAGAGAAGTCCAAGATAGTGTTTTTTAGACTGGCTGCCACGAGCTGAAACGAATGCAGCCAAGAGCGAGCGTCTGTGACTTACGGTTCAAGAGTTATTCACAGAAACATGGTTCTGAACTTTGCTGCCAGCCGCGAAAGCGAAAATAACCAAGATCGAGCGTCTAGGATTTACTTGTCAATAGCTCGCCTGGGAAACATCCAGAGAAGTCAAAGACAGTGCTTCTATACTAATTGCCAGGCGCTGAGACGAATGCCGCCAAGATCTAGCGTCTATGACTTACGGTTCAAGAATTAGCCTCAGAAACAGTGGGAAACAGTGCTTCTATACTAATTGCCAGGCGCTGAGACGAATGCCGCCAAGATCGAGCGTCTATGACTTACGGTTCAAGAATTAGCCTCAGAAACAGTGGTTCTGAACATGCTGCCAATAGCTCGCCTGGGAAACATCCAGAGAAGTCCAAGATAGTGTTTTTTAGACTGGCTGCCACGAGCTGAAACGAATGCAGCCAAGAGCGAGCGTCTGTGACTTACGGTTCAAGAGTTATTCACAGAAACATGGTTCTGAACTTTGCTGCCAGCCGCGAAAGCGAAAATAACCAAGATCGAGCGTCTAGGATTTACTTGTCAATAGCTCGCCTGGGAAACATCCAGAGAAGTCAAAGACAGTGCTTCTATACTAATTGCCAGGCGCTGAGACGAATGCCGCCAAGATCTAGCGTCTATGACTTACGGTTCAAGAATTAGCCTCAGAAACAGTGGGAAACTGTGCTTCTATACTAATTGCCAGGGGCTGAGACGAATGCCGCCAAGTGCGAGCGTCTATGACTTACGGTTCAAGAATTAGCCTCAGAAACAGTGGTTCTGAACATGCTGCCAATAGCTCGCCTGGGAAACATCCAGATAAGTCCAAGATTGTGTTTTTTAGACTGGCTGCCACGAGCTGAAACGAATGCAGCCAAGAGCCAGCGTCTGTGACTTACGGTTCAAAAGTTATTCACAGAAACATGGTTCTGAACTTTGCTGCCAGCCGCGAAAGCGAAAATAACCAAGATCGAGCGTCTAGGATTTACTTGTCAAAAGCTCGCCTGGGAAACATCCAGAGAAGTCAAAGACAGTGCTTCTATACTAATTGCCAGGCGCTGAGACGAATGCCGCCAAGATCTAGCGTCTATGACTTACGGTTCAAGAATTAGCCTCAGAAACAGTGGGAAACAGTGCTTCTATACTAATTGCCAGGCGCTGAGACGAATGCCGCCAAGATCGAGCGTCTATGACACGGTTCAAGAATTAGCTTCAGAAACAGTGGTTCTGAACATGCTGCCAATAGCTCGCCTGGGAAACATCCAGAGAAGTCCAAGATAGTGTTTTTTTAGACTGGCTGCCACGAGCTGAAACGAATGCAGCCAAGAGAGAGCGTCTGTGACTTACGGTTCAAAAGTTATTCACAGAAACATGGTTCTGAACTTTGCTGCCAGCCGCGAAAGCGAAAATAACCAAGATCGAGCGTCTAGGATTTACTTGTCAATAGCTCGCCTGGGAAACATCCAGAGAAGTCAAAGACAGTGCTTCTATACTAATTGCCAGGCGCTGAGACGAATGCCGCCAAGATCTAGCGTCTATGACTTACGGTTCAAGAATTAGCCTCAGAAACAGTGGGAAACAGTGCTTCTATACTAATTGCCAGGCGCTGAGACGAATGCCGCCAAGATCGAGCGTCTATGACTTACGGTTCAAGAATTAGCCTCAGAAACAGTGGTTCTGAACATGCTGCCAATAGCTCGCCTGGGAAACATCCAGAGAAGTCCAAGATTGTGTTTTTTAGACTGGCTGCCACGAGCTGAAACGAATGCAGCCAAGAGCGAGCGTCTGTGACTTACGGTTCAAAAGTTATTCACAGAAACATGGTTCTGAACTTTGCTGCCAGCCGCGAAAGCGAAAATAACCAAGATCGAGCGTCTAGGATTTACTTGTCAAAAGCTCGCCTGGGAAACATCCAGAGAAGTCAAAGACAGTGCTTCTATACTAATTGCCAGGCGCTGAGACGAATGCCGCCAAGATCGAGCGTCTAAGACTTACGGTTCAAGAATTAGCCTCAGAAACAGTGGTTCTGAACATGCTGCCAATAGCTCGCCTGGGAAATATCCAGAGAAGTCCAAGATAGTGTTTTTTAAACTGGCTGCCACGAGCTGAAACGAATGCAGCCAAGAGCGAGCGTCTGTGACTTACGGTTCAAAAGTTATTCACAGAAACATGGTTCTGAACTTTGCTGCCAGCCGCGAAAGCGAAAATAACCAAGATCGAGCGTCTAGGATTTACTTGTCAAAAGCTCGCCTGGGAAACATCCAGAGAAGTCAAAGACAGTGCTTCTATACTAATTTCCAGGCGCTGAGACGAATGCCGCCAAGATCTAGCGTCTATGACTTACGGTTCAAGAATTAGCCTCAGAAACAGTGGGAAACAGTGCTTCTATACTAATTGCCAGGCGCTGAGACGAATGCCGCCAAGATCGAGCGTCTAAGACTTACGGTTCAAGAATTAGCCTCAGAAACAGTGGTTCTGAACATGCTGCCAATAGCTCGCCTGGGAAACATCCAGAGAAGTCCAAGATAGTGTTTTTTAGACTGGCTGCCACGAGCTGAAACGAATGCAGCCAAGAGCGAGCGTCTGTGACTTACGGTTCAAGAGTTATTCACAGAAACATGGTTCTGAACTTTGCTGCCAGCCGCGAAAGCGAAAATAACCAAGATCGAGCGTCTAGGATTTACTTGTCAATAGCTCGCCTGGGAAACATCCAGAGAAGTCAAAGACAGTGCTTCTATACTAATTGCCAGGCGCTGAGACGAATGCCGCCAAGATCGAGCGTCTAAGACTTACGGTTCAAGAATTAGCCTCAGAAACAGTGGTTCTGAACATGCTGCCAATAGCTCGCCTGGGAAATATCCAGAGAAGTCCAAGATAGTGTTTTTTAAACTGGCTGCCACGAGCTGAAACGAATGCAGCCAAGAGCGAGCGTCTGTGACTTACGGTTCAAAAGTTATTCACAGAAACATGGTTCTGAACTTTGCTGCCAGCCGCGAAAGCGAAAATAACCAAGATCGAGCGTCTAGGATTTACTTGTCAAAAGCTCGCCTGGGAAACATCCAGAGAAGTCAAAGACAGTGCTTCTATACTAATTTCCAGGCGCTGAGACGAATGCCGCCAAGATCTAGCGTCTATGACTTACGGTTCAAGAATTAGCCTCAGAAACAGTGGGAAACAGTGCTTCTATACTAATTGCCAGGCGCTGAGACGAATGCCGCCAAGATCGAGCGTCTAAGACTTACGGTTCAAGAATTAGCCTCAGAAACAGTGGTTCTGAACATGCTGCCAATAGCTCGCCTGGGAAACATCCAGAGAAGTCCAAGATAGTGTTTTTTAGACTGGCTGCCACGAGCTGAAACGAATGCAGCCAAGAGCGAGCGTCTGTGACTTACGGTTCAAGAGTTATTCACAGAAACATGGTTCTGAACTTTGCTGCCAGCCGCGAAAGCGAAAATAACCAAGATCGAGCGTCTAGGATTTACTTGTCAATAGCTCGCCTGGGAAACATCCAGAGAAGTCAAAGACAGTGCTTCTATACTAATTGCCAGGCGCTGAGACGAATGCCGCCAAGATCTAGCGTCTATGACTTACGGTTCAAGTATTAGCCTCAGAAACAGTGGGAAACAGTGCTTCTATACTAATTGCCAGGCGCTGAGACGAATGCCGCCAAGATCGAGCGTCTATGACTTACGGTTCAAGAATTAGCCTCAGAAATAGTGGTTCTGAACATGCTGCCAATAGCTCGCCTGGGAAACATCCAGAGAAGTCCAAGATTGTGTTTTTTAGACTGGCTGCCACGAGCTGAAACGAATGCAGCCAAGAGCGAGCGTCTGTGACTTACGGTTCAAAAGTTATTCACAGAAACATGGTTCTGAACTTGGCTGCCAGCCGCGAAAGCGAAAATAACCAAGATCGAGCGTCTAGGATTTACTTGTCAATAGCTCGCCTGGGAAACATCCAGAGAAGTCAAAGACAGTGCTTCTATACTAATTGCCAGGCGCTGAGACGAATGCCGCCAAGATCTAGCGTCTATGACTTACGGTTCAAGAATTAGCCTCAGAAACAGTGGGAAACAGTGCTTCTATACTAATTGCCAGGCGCTGAGACGAATGCCGCCAAGATCGAGCGTCTATGACTTACGGTTCAAGAATTAGCCTCAGAAACAGTGGTTCTGAACATGCTGCCAATAGCTCGCCTGGGAAACATCCAGAGAAGTCCAAGATTGTGTTTTTTAGACTGGCTGCCACGAGCTGAAACGAATGCAGCCAAGAGCGAGCGTCTGTGACTTACGGTTCAAAAGTTATTCACAGAAACATGGTTCTGAACTTTGCTGCCAGCCGCGAAAGCGAAAATAACCAAGATCGAGCGTCTAGGATTTACTTGTCAAAAGCTCGCCTGGGAAACATCCAGAGAAGTCAAAGACAGTGCTTCTATACTAATTGCCAGGCGCTGAGACGAATGCCGCCAAGATCTAGCGTCTATGACTTACGGTTCAAGTATTAGCCTCAGAAACAGTGGGAAACAGTGCTTCTATACTAATTGCCAGGCGCTGAGACGAATGCCGCCAAGATCGATCGTCTATGACTTACGGTTCAAGAATTAGCCTCAGAAACAGTGGTTCTGAACATGCTGCCAATAGCTCGCCTGGGAAACATCCAGAGAAGTCCAAGATTGTGTTTTTTAGACTGGCTGCCACGAGCTGAAACGAATGCAGCCAAGAGCGAGCGTCTGTGACTTACGGTTCAAGAGTTATTCACAGAAACATGGTTCTGAACTTTGCTGCCAGCCGCGAAAGCGAAAATAACCAAGATCGAGCGTCTAGGATTTACTTGTCAAAAGCTCGCCTGGGAAACATCCAGAGAAGTCAAAGACAGTGCTTCTATACTAATTGCCAGGCGCTGAGACGAATGCCGCCAAGATCTAGCGTCTATGACTTACGGTTCAAGAATTAGCCTCAGAAACAGTGGGAAACAGTGCTTCTATACTAATTGCCAGGCGCTGAGACGAATGCCGCCAAGATCGAGCGTTAAGACTTACGGTTCAAGAATTAGCCTCAGAAACAGTGGTTCTGAACATGCTGCCAATAGCTCGCCTGGGAAACATCCAGAGAAGTCCAAGATAGTGTTTTTTAGACTGGCTGCCACGAGCTGAAACGAATGCAGCCAAGAGCGAGCGTCTGTGACTTACGGTTCAAAAGTTATTCACAGAAACATGGTTCTGAACTTTGCTGCCAGCCGCGAAAGCGAAAATAACCAAGATCGAGCGTCTAGGATTTACTTGTCAATAGCTCGCCTGGGAAACATCCAGAGAAGTCAAAGACAGTGCTTCTATACTAATTGCCAGGCGCTGAGACGAATGCCGCCAAGATCTAGCGTCTATGACTTACGGTTCAAGAATTAGCCTCAGAAACAGTGGGAAACAGTGCTTCTATACTAATTGCCAGGCGCTGAGACGAATGCCGCCAAGATCGAGCGTCTATGACTTACGGTTCAAGAATTAGCCTCAGAAACAGTGGTTCTGAACATGCTGCCAATAGCTCGCCTGGGAAACATCCAGAGAAGTCCAAGATTGTGTTTTTTAGACTGGCTACCACGAGCTGAAACGAATGCAGCCAAGAGCGAGCGTCTGTGACTTACGGTTCAAAAGTTATTCACAGAAACATGGTTCTGAACTTTGCTGCCAGCCGCGAAAGCGAAAATAACCAAGATCGAGCGTCTAGGATTTACTTGTCAAAAGCTCGCCTGGGAAACATCCAGAGAAGTCAAAGACAGTGCTTCTATACTAATTGCCAGGCGCTGAGACGAATGCCGCCAAGATCGAGCGTCTAAGACTTACGGTTCAAGAATTAGCCTCAGAAACAGTGGTTCTGAACATGCTGCCAATAGCTCGCCTGGGAAACATCCAGAGAAGTCCAAGATTGTGTTTTTTAGACTGGCTGCCACGAGCTGAAACGAATGCAGCCAAGAGCGAGCGTCTGTGACTTACGGTTCAAGAGTTATTCACAGAAACATGGTTCTGAACTTTGCTGCCAGCCGCGAAAGCGAAAATAACCAAGATCGAGCGTCTAGGATTTACTTGTCAATAGCTCGCCTGGGAAACATCCAGAGAAGTCAAAGACAGTGCTTCTATACTAATTGCCAGGCGCTGAGACGAATGCCGCCAAGATCTAGCGTCTATGACTTACGGTTCAAGTATTAGCCTCAGAAACAGTGGGAAACAGTGCTTCTATACTAATTGCCAGGCGCTGAGACGAATGCCGCCAACATCGATCGTCTATGACTTACGGTTGAAGAATTAGCCTCAGAAACAGTGGTTCTGAACATGCTGCCAATAGCTCGCCTGGGAAACATCCAGAGAAGTCCAAGATAGTGTTTTTTAGACTGGCTGCCACGAGCTGAAACGAATGCAGCCAAGAGCGAGCGTCTGTGACTTACGGTTCAAGAGTTATTCACAGAAACATGGTTCTGAACTTTGCTGCCAGCCGCGAAAGCGAAAATAACCAAGATCGAGCGTCTAGGATTTACTTGTCAATAGCTCGCCTGGGAAACATCCAGAGAAGTCAAAGACAGTGCTTCTATACTAATTGCCAGGCGCTGAGACGAATGCCGCCAAGATCTAGCGTCTATGACTTACGGTTCAAGTATTAGCCTCAGAAACAGTGGGAAACAGTGCTTCTATACTAATTGCCAGGCGCTGAGACGAATGCCGCCAAGATCGAGCGTCTATGACTTACGGTTCAAGAATTAGCCTCAGAAACAGTGGTTCTGAACATGCTGCCAATAGCTCGCCTGGGAAACATCCAGAGAAGTCAAAGATTGTGTTTTTTAGACTGGCTGCCACGAGCTGAAACGAATGCAGCCAAGAGCGAGCGTCTGTGACTTACGGTTCAAGAGTTATTCACAGAAACATGGTTCTGAACTTTGCTGCCAGCCGCGAAAGCGAAAATAACCAAGATCGAGCGTCTAGGATTTACTTGTCAAAAGCTCGCCTGGGAAACATCCAGAGAAGTCAAAGACAGTGCTTCTATACTAATTGCCAGGCGCTGAGACGAATGCCGCCAAGATCGAGCGTCTAAGACTTACGGTTCAAGAATTAGCCTCAGAAACAGTGGTTCTGAACATGCTGCCAATAGCTCGCCTGGGAAACATCCAGAGAAGTCCAAGATTGTGTTTTTTAGACTGGCTGCCACGAGCTGAAACGAATGCAGCCAAGAGCG
>NW_027464241.1:0-22500 GCF_050947455.1 Rhinoderma darwinii
ATTAAAAGACAGCCAGACTTTGGGTGCTTACAAAACAGCCAGACTTTGTCTCCAGGACAAAAGTAAGGAGGAATTCTGCATCTTTCAGCTTTGACAATAGCCTCCTTTGCTTCCTTTTAAATGCGCAGGAAGTCAGCATGGGACAGATTAGCTGCTGGGACCTCAGATAAAGTTGGGACTGATAGAGCAACTTTCGGATGTTGCCAATAGACCAGAAAGAAAGGAGAAGATTACGTAGATTCCCCAGTATAATTATTATAGGCAAATTGTGGCCACGGAAGGAGATTAGTCCAATCATCTTGCAAGGGAGAAATGAATTTTCTGAGGACGTTTTCTAATACCTGGTTTATTAATTTAAAAGTTATGAGCTTTTTTTCTAAATATGGAAAGAAGCCTTTATTAGACAACTGGGAGGGAGGTAACACCAGCGATTCTCCTGAGGTGGAGCTATCTCACAGCCTCTGACACTGTCCAATCGGCATGAAGTTGCTTCACAGTGTAAATGACTAAAGCTGGAGGGAAGGGGGATCAATTCAAACAGCCATATCTCGGGCTGGGGACTACCTAGAACAGTGGTTCTGGTGGCATATGAAAGAGGAGATTCTAGTCTTTCATATGACACCAGGACGCAGTTCTAGCTGTGCGAGAACCCGAGATATCGTCAGTTAAACACACAAGTGGTTATAGAAGCTGTATTCTATATGATCACGTTGTGTTTTGCTGGGACGGGAAGGGGTAGAATGTATGGTGGTTGGACATGGTCATACAGAAAACATTGCACTGCCCAGAGTGAAAAGAAAGAGTCACCTCCTATTTGGCAATTAGAGCCACATTAGCATATTTAGAAAAATGATCATAACTTTGCAAATGATACACGTTTAAAAAAAAAACAAACCACACTGTAATTATCAGCAGCAAAGCGCCTATTAGATTAGTTAGGAAATAGGGAATTAATAAACTGGGTACAGAGCCTCTTTAAATGTAGGGTCCGGCATCTGATTAGTGACAGAGCAGTGGAGTACGGCATAATCACGATATGACTGCAATTAAACTTCTTTGTTACCTAGCACAAGCGTATTACCTTATTTTTATCGCTTCACGGAGGCAGAAAATTCAAGACGTAGTCGGCAGGATTTGAACCTGCGCGGGGAGTCCCCAATGGATTTCTAGTCCATCGCCTTAACCCCTCGGCCACGACTACAGATAAAAAAAACTCTGCCCCAAGACCCTGC
This sequence comes from Rhinoderma darwinii, assembly GCF_050947455.1. Classification (NCBI taxonomy): domain Eukaryota; kingdom Metazoa; phylum Chordata; class Amphibia; order Anura; family Rhinodermatidae; genus Rhinoderma; species Rhinoderma darwinii. The sequence goes on from NW_027464241.1 coordinate 1,233, forward strand.
TGAGCTTAGTAAGTTTATCATTGGAAGCTCAGAGGTTGCTGCTGTCGAAACTAAAGGCATTAAAAGACAGCCAGACTTTGGGTGCTTACAAAACAGCCAGACTTTGTCTCCAGGACAAAAGTAAGGAGGAATTCTGCATCTTTCAGCTTTGACAATAGCCTCCTTTGCTTCCTTTTAAATGCGCAGGAAGTCAGCATGGGACAGATTAGCTGCTGGGACCTCAGATAAAGTTGGGACTGATAGAGCAACTTTCGGATGTTGCCAATAGACCAGAAAGAAAGGAGAAGATTACGTAGATTCCCCAGTATAATTATTATAGGCAAATTGTGGCCACGGAAGGAGATTAGTCCAATCATCTTGCAAGGGAGAAATGAATTTTCTGAGGACGTTTTCTAATACCTGGTTTATTAATTTAAAAGTTATGAGCTTTTTTTCTAAATATGGAAAGGAGCCTTTATTAGACAACTGGGAGGGAGGTAACACCAGCGATTCTCCTGAGGTGGAGCTATCTCACAGCCTCTGACACTGTCCAATCGGCATGAAGTTGCTTCACAGTGTAAATGACTAAAGCTGGAGGGAAGGGGGATCAATTCAAACAGCCATATCTCGGGCTGGGGACTACCTAGAACAGTGGTTCTGGTGGCATATGAAAGAGGAGATTCTAGTCTTTCATATGACACCAGGACCGCAGTTCTAGCTGTGCGAGAACCCGAGATATGGTCAGTTAAACACACAAGTGGTTATAGAAGCTGTATTCTATATGATCACGTTGTGTTTTGCTGGGACGGGAAGGGGTAGAATGTATGGTGGTTGGACATGGTCATACAGAAAACATTGCACTGCCCAGAGTGAAAAGAAAGAGTCACCTCCTATTTGGCAATTAGAGCCACATTAGCATATTTAGAAAAATGATCATAACTTTGCAAATGATACACGTTTAAAAAAAAAACAAACCACACTGTAATTATCAGCAGCAAAGCGCCTATTAGATTAGTTAGGAAATAGGGAATTAATAAACTGGGTACAGAGCCTCTTTAAATGTAGGGTCCGGCATCTGATTAGTGACAGAGCAGTGGAGTACGGCATAATCACGATATGACTGCAATTAAACTTCTTTGTTACCTAGCACAAGCGTATTACCTTATTTTTATCGCTTCACGGAGGCAGAAAATTCAAGACGTAGTCGGCAGGATTTGAACCTGCGCGGGGAGTCCCCAATCGATTTCTAGTCCATCGCCTTAACCACTCGGCCACGACTACAGATAAAAAAAACTCTGCCCCAAGACCCTGCTGAGCTCAGTAAGTTTATCATTGGAAGCTCAGAGGTTGCTGCTGTCGAAACTAAAGGCATTAAAAGACAGCCAGACTTTGGGTGCTTACAAAACAGCCAGACTTTGTCTCCAGGACAAAAGTAAGGAGGAATTCTGCATCTTTCAGCTTTGACAATAGCCTCCTTTGCTTCCTTTTAAATGCGCAGGAAGTCAGCATGGGACAGATTAGCTGCTGGGACCTCAGATAAAGTTGGGACTGATAGAGCAACTTTCGGATGTTGCCAATAGACCAGAAAGAAAGGAGAAGATTACGTAGATTCCCCAGTATAATTATTATAGGCAAATTGTGGCCACGGAAGGAGATTAGTCCAATCATCTTGCAAGGGAGAAATGAATTTTCTGAGGACGTTTTCTAATACCTGGTTTATTAATTTAAAAGTTATGAGCTTTTTTTCTAAATATGGAAAGGAGCCTTTATTAGACAACTGGGAGGGAGGTAACACCAGCGATTCTCCTGAGGTGGAGCTATCTCACAGCCTCTGACACTGTCCAATCGGCATGAAGTTGCTTCACAGTGTAAATGACTAAAGCTGGAGGGAAGGGGGATCAATTCAAACAGCCATATCTCGGGCTGGGGACTACCTAGAACAGTGGTTCTGGTGGCATATGAAAGAGGAGATTCTAGTCTTTCATATGACACCAGGACCGCAGTTCTAGCTGTGCGAGAACCCGAGATATCGTCAGTTAAACACACAAGTGGTTATAGAAGCTGTATTCTATATGATCACGTTGTGTTTTGCTGGGACGGGAAGGGGTAGAATGTATGGTGGTTGGACATGGTCATACAGAAAACATTGCACTGCCCAGAGTGAAAAGAAAGAGTCACCTCCTATTTGGCAATTAGAGCCACATTAGCATATTTAGAAAAATGATCATAACTTTGTAAATGATACACGTTTAAAAAAAAAACAAACCACACTGTAATTATCAGCAGCAAAGCGCCTATTAGATTAGTTAGGAAATAGGGAATTAATAAACTGGGTACAGAGCCTCTTTAAATGTAGGGTCCGGCATCTGATTAGTGACAGAGCAGTGGAGTACGGCATAATCACGATATGACTGCAATTAAACTTCTTTGTTACCTAGCACAAGCGTATTACCTTATTTCTATCGCTTCACGGAGGCAGAAAATTCAAGACGTAGTCGGCAGGATTTGAACCTGCGCGGGGAGTCCCCAATGGATTTCTAGTCCATCGCCTTAACCACTCGGCCACGACTACAGATAAAAAAAACTCTGCCCCAAGACCCTGCTGAGCTCAGTAAGTTTATCATTGGAAGCTCAGAGGTTGCTGCTGTCGAAACTAAAGGCATTAAAAGACAGCCAGACTTTGGGTGCTTACAAAACAGCCAGACTTTGTCTCCAGGACAAAAGTAAGGAGGAATTCTGCATCTTTCAGCTTTGACAATAGCCTCCTTTGCTTCCTTTTAAATGCGCAGGAAGTCAGCATGGGACAGATTAGCTGCTGGGACCTCAGATAAAGTTGGGACTGATAGAGCAACTTTCGGATGTTGCCAATAGACCAGAAAGAAAGGAGAAGATTACGTAGATTCCCCAGTATAATTATTATAGGCAAATTGTGGCCACGGAAGGAGATTAGTCCAATCATCTTGCAAGGGAGAAATGAATTTTCTGAGGAAGTTTTCTAATACCTGGTTTATTAATTTAAAAGTTATGAGCTTTTTTTCTAAATATGGAAAGGAGCCTTTATTAGACAACTGGGAGGGAGGTAACACCAGCGATTCTCCTGAGGTGGAGCTATCTCACAGCCTCTGACACTGTCCAATCGGCATGAAGTTGCTTCACAGTGTAAATGACTAAAGCTGGAGGGAAGGGGGATCAATTCAAACAGCCATATCTCGGGCTGGGGACTACCTAGAACAGTGGTTCTGGTGGCATATGAAAGAGGAGATTCTAGTCTTTCATATGACACCAGGACCGCAGTTCTAGCTGTGCGAGAACCCGAGATATCGTCAGTTAAACACACAAGTGGTTATAGAAGCTGTATTCTATATGATCACGTTGTGTTTTGCTGGGACGGGAAGGGGTAGAATGTATGGTGGTTGGACATGGTCATACAGAAAACATTGCACTGCCCAGAGTGAAAAGAAAGAGTCACCTCCTATTTGGCAATTAGAGCCACATTAGCATATTTAGAAAAATGATCATAACTTTGCAAATGATACACGTTTAAAAAAAAAACAAACCACACTGTAATTATCAGCAGCAAAGCGCCTATTAGATTAGTTAGGAAATAGGGAATTAATAAACTGGGTACAGAGCCTCTTTAAATGTAGGGTCCGGCATCTGATTAGTGACAGAGCAGTGGAGTACGGCATAATCACGATATGACTGCAATTAAACTTCTTTGTTACCTAGCACAAGCGTATTACCTTATTTTTATCGCTTCACGGAGGCAGAAAATTCAAGACGTAGTCGGCAGGATTTGAACCTGCGCGGGGAGTCCCCAATCGATTTCTAGTCCATCGCCTTAACCACTCGGCCACGACTACAGATAAAAAAAACTCTGCCCCAAGACCCTGCTGAGCTCAGTAAGTTTATCATTGGAAGCTCAGAGGTTGCTGCTGTCGAAACTAAAGGCATTAAAAGACAGCCAGACTTTGGGTGCTTACAAAACAGCCAGACTTTGTCTCCAGGACAAAAGTAAGGAGGAATTCTGCATCTTTCAGCTTTGACAATAGCCTCCTTTGCTTCCTTTTAAATGCGCAGGAAGTCAGCATGGGACAGATTAGCTGCTGGGACCTCAGATAAAGTTGGGACTGATAGAGCAACTTTCGGATGTTGCCAATAGACCAGAAAGAAAGGAGAAGATTACGTAGATTCCCCAGTATAATTATTATAGGCAAATTGTGGCCACGGAAGGAGATTAGTCCAATCATCTTGCAAGGGAGAAATGAATTTTCTGAGGACGTTTTCTAATACCTGGTTTATTAATTTAAAAGTTATGAGCTTTTTTTCTAAATATGGAAAGGAGCCTTTATTAGACAACTGGGAGGGAGGTAACACCAGCGATTCTCCTGAGGTGGAGCTATCTCACAGCCTCTGACACTGTCCAATCGGCATGAAGTTGCTTCACAGTGTAAATGACTAAAGCTGGAGGGAAGGGGGATCAATTCAAACAGCCATATCTCGGGCTGGGGACTACCTAGAACAGTGGTTCTGGTGGCATATGAAAGAGGAGATTCTAGTCTTTCATATGACACCAGGACCGCAGTTCTAGCTGTGCGAGAACCCGAGATATCGTCAGTTAAACACACAAGTGGTTATAGAAGCTGTATTCTATATGATCACGTTGTGTTTTGCTGGGACGGGAAGGGGTAGAATGTATGGTGGTTGGACATGGTCATACAGAAAACATTGCACTGCCCAGAGTGAAAAGAAAGAGTCACCTCCTATTTGGCAATTAGAGCCACATTAGCATATTTAGAAAAATGATCATAACTTTGTAAATGATACACGTTTAAAAAAAAAACAAACCACACTGTAATTATCAGCAGCAAAGCGCCTATTAGATTAGTTAGGAAATAGGGAATTAATAAACTGGGTACAGAGCCTCTTTAAATGTAGGGTCCGGCATCTGATTAGTGACAGAGCAGTGGAGTACGGCATAATCACGATATGACTGCAATTAAACTTCTTTGTTACCTAGCACAAGCGTATTACCTTATTTCTATCGCTTCACGGAGGCAGAAAATTCAAGACGTAGTCGGCAGGATTTGAACCTGCGCGGGGAGTCCCCAATGGATTTCTAGTCCATCGCCTTAACCACTCGGCCACGACTACAGATAAAAAAAACTCTGCCCCAAGACCCTGCTGAGCTCAGTAAGTTTATCATTGGAAGCTCAGAGGTTGCTGCTGTCGAAACTAAAGGCATTAAAAGACAGCCAGACTTTGGGTGCTTACAAAACAGCCAGACTTTGTCTCCAGGACAAAAGTAAGGAGGAATTCTGCATCTTTCAGCTTTGACAATAGCCTCCTTTGCTTCCTTTTAAATGCGCAGGAAGTCAGCATGGGACAGATTAGCTGCTGGGACCTCAGATAAAGTTGGGACTGATAGAGCAACTTTCGGATGTTGCCAATAGACCAGAAAGAAAGGAGAAGATTACGTAGATTCCCCAGTATAATTATTATAGGCAAATTGTGGCCACGGAAGGAGATTAGTCCAATCATCTTGCAAGGGAGAAATGAATTTTCTGAGGAAGTTTTCTAATACCTGGTTTATTAATTTAAAAGTTATGAGCTTTTTTTCTAAATATGGAAAGGAGCCTTTATTAGACAACTGGGAGGGAGGTAACACCAGCGATTCTCCTGAGGTGGAGCTATCTCACAGCCTCTGACACTGTCCAATCGGCATGAAGTTGCTTCACAGTGTAAATGACTAAAGCTGGAGGGAAGGGGGATCAATTCAAACAGCCATATCTCGGGCTGGGGACTACCTAGAACAGTGGTTCTGGTGGCATATGAAAGAGGAGATTCTAGTCTTTCATATGACACCAGGACCGCAGTTCTAGCTGTGCGAGAACCCGAGATATCGTCAGTTAAACACACAAGTGGTTATAGAAGCTGTATTCTATATGATCACGTTGTGTTTTGCTGGGACGGGAAGGGGTAGAATGTATGGTGGTTGGACATGGTCATACAGAAAACATTGCACTGCCCAGAGTGAAAAGAAAGAGTCACCTCCTATTTGGCAATTAGAGCCACATTAGCATATTTAGAAAAATGATCATAACTTTGCAAATGATACACGTTTAAAAAAAAAACAAACCACACTGTAATTATCAGCAGCAAAGCGCCTATTAGATTAGTTAGGAAATAGGGAATTAATAAACTGGGTACAGAGCCTCTTTAAATGTAGGGTCCGGCATCTGATTAGTGACAGAGCAGTGGAGTACGGCATAATCACGATATGACTGCAATTAAACTTCTTTGTTACCTAGCACAAGCGTATTACCTTATTTTTATCGCTTCACGGAGGCAGAAAATTCAAGACGTAGTCAGCAGGATTTGAACCTGCGCGGGGAGTCCCCAATCGATTTCTAGTCCATCGCCTTAACCACTCGGCCACGACTACAGATAAAAAAAACTCTGCCCCAAGACCCTGCTGAGCTCAGTAAGTTTATCATTGGAAGCTCAGAGGTTGCTGCTGTCGAAACTAAAGGCATTAAAAGACAGCCAGACTTTGGGTGCTTACAAAACAGCCAGACTTTGTCTCCAGGACAAAAGTAAGGAGGAATTCTGCATCTTTCAGCTTTGACAATAGCCTCCTTTGCTTCCTTTTAAATGCGCAGGAAGTCAGCATGGGACAGATTAGCTGCTGGGACCTCAGATAAAGTTGGGACTGATAGAGCAACTTTCGGATGTTGCCAATAGACCAGAAAGAAAGGAGAAGATTACGTAGATTCCCCAGTATAATTATTATAGGCAAATTGTGGCCACGGAAGGAGATTAGTCCAATCATCTTGCAAGGGAGAAATGAATTTTCTGAGGACGTTTTCTAATACCTGGTTTATTAATTTAAAAGTTATGAGCTTTTTTTCTAAATATGGAAAGGAGCCTTTATTAGACAACTGGGAGGGAGGTAACACCAGCGATTCTCCTGAGGTGGAGCTATCTCACAGCCTCTGACACTGTCCAATCGGCATGAAGTTGCTTCACAGTGTAAATGACTAAAGCTGGAGGGAAGGGGGATCAATTCAAACAGCCATATCTCGGGCTGGGGACTACCTAGAACAGTGGTTCTGGTGGCATATGAAAGAGGAGATTCTAGTCTTTCATATGACACCAGGACCGCAGTTCTAGCTGTGCGAGAACCCGAGATATCGTCAGTTAAACACACAAGTGGTTATAGAAGCTGTATTCTATATGATCACGTTGTGTTTTGCTGGGACGGGAAGGGGTAGAATGTATGGTGGTTGGACATGGTCATACAGAAAACATTGCACTGCCCAGAGTGAAAAGAAAGAGTCACCTCCTATTTGGCAATTAGAGCCACATTAGCATATTTAGAAAAATGATCATAACTTTGTAAATGATACACGTTTAAAAAAAAAACAAACCACACTGTAATTATCAGCAGCAAAGCGCCTATTAGATTAGTTAGGAAATAGGGAATTAATAAACTGGGTACAGAGCCTCTTTAAATGTAGGGTCCGGCATCTGATTAGTGACAGAGCAGTGGAGTACGGCATAATCACGATATGACTGCAATTAAACTTCTTTGTTACCTAGCACAAGCGTATTACCTTATTTCTATCGCTTCACGGAGGCAGAAAATTCAAGACGTAGTCGGCAGGATTTGAACCTGCGCGGGGAGTCCCCAATGGATTTCTAGTCCATCGCCTTAACCACTCGGCCACGACTACAGATAAAAAAAACTCTGCCCCAAGACCCTGCTGAGCTCAGTAAGTTTATCATTGGAAGCTCAGAGGTTGCTGCTGTCGAAACTAAAGGCATTAAAAGACAGCCAGACTTTGGGTGCTTACAAAACAGCCAGACTTTGTCTCCAGGACAAAAGTAAGGAGGAATTCTGCATCTTTCAGCTTTGACAATAGCCTCCTTTGCTTCCTTTTAAATGCGCAGGAAGTCAGCATGGGACAGATTAGCTGCTGGGACCTCAGATAAAGTTGGGACTGATAGAGCAACTTTCGGATGTTGCCAATAGACCAGAAAGAAAGGAGAAGATTACGTAGATTCCCCAGTATAATTATTATAGGCAAATTGTGGCCACGGAAGGAGATTAGTCCAATCATCTTGCAAGGGAGAAATGAATTTTCTGAGGACGTTTTCTAATACCTGGTTTATTAATTTAAAAGTTATGAGCTTTTTTTCTAAATATGGAAAGGAGCCTTTATTAGACAACTGGGAGGGAGGTAACACCAGCGATTCTCCTGAGGTGGAGCTATCTCACAGCCTCTGACACTGTCCAATCGGCATGAAGTTGCTTCACAGTGTAAATGACTAAAGCTGGAGGGAAGGGGGATCAATTCAAACAGCCATATCTCGGGCTGGGGACTACCTAGAACAGTGGTTCTGGTGGCATATGAAAGAGGAGATTCTAGTCTTTCATATGACACCAGGACCGCAGTTCTAGCTGTGCGAGAACCCGAGATATCGTCAGTTAAACACACAAGTGGTTATAGAAGCTGTATTCTATATGATCACGTTGTGTTTTGCTGGGACGGGAAGGGGTAGAATGTATGGTGGTTGGACATGGTCATACAGAAAACATTGCACTGCCCAGAGTGAAAAGAAAGAGTCACCTCCTATTTGGCAATTAGAGCCACATTAGCATATTTAGAAAAATGATCATAACTTTGCAAATGATACACGTTTAAAAAAAAAACAAACCACACTGTAATTATCAGCAGCAAAGCGCCTATTAGATTAGTTAGGAAATAGGGAATTAATAAACTGGGTACAGAGCCTCTTTAAATGTAGGGTCCGGCATCTGATTAGTGACAGAGCAGTGGAGTACGGCATAATCACGATATGACTGCAATTAAACTTCTTTGTTACCTAGCACAAGCGTATTACCTTATTTTTATCGCTTCACGGAGGCAGAAAATTCAAGACGTAGTCGGTAGGATTTGAACCTGCGTGGGGAGACCCCAATGGATTTCTAGTCCATCGCCTTAACCAATCGGCCACGACTACAGATAAAAAAAACCTCTGCCCCAAGACCCTGCTGAGCTCAGTAAGTTTATCATTGGAAGCGCAGAGGTTGCTGCTGTCGAAACTAAAGGCATTAAAAGACAGCCAGACTTTGGGTGCTTACAAAACAGCCAGACTTTGTCTCCAGGACAAAAGTAAGGAGGAATTCTGCATCTTTCAGCTTTGACAATAGCCTCCTTTGCTTCCTTTTAAATGCGCAGGAAGTCAGCATGGGACAGATTAGCTGCTGGGACCTCAGATAAAGTTGGGACTGATAGAGCAACTTTCGGATGTTGCCAATAGACCAGAAAGAAAGGAGAAGATTACGTAGATTCCCCAGTATAATTATTATAGGCAAATTGTGGCCACGGAAGGAGATTAGTCCAATCATCTTGCAAGGGAGAAATGAATTTTCTGAGGACGTTTTCTAATACCTGGTTTATTAATTTAAAAGTTATGAGCTTTTTTTCTAAATATGGAAAGGAGCCTTTATTAGACAACTGGGAGGGAGGTAACACCAACGATTCTCCTGAGGTGGAGCTATCTCACAGCCTCTGACACTGTCCAATCGGCATGAAGTTGCTTCACAGTGTAAATGACTAAAGCTGGAGGGAAGGGGGATCAATTCAAACAGCCATATCTCGGGCTGGGGACTACCTAGAACAGTGGTTCTGGTGGCATATGAAAGAGGAGATTCTAGTCTTTCATATGACACCAGGACCGCAGTTCTAGCTGTGCGAGAACCCGAGATATGGTCAGTTAAACACACAAGTGGTTATAGAAGCTGTATTCTATATGATCACGTTGTGTTTTGCTGGGACGGGAAGGGGTAGAATGTATGGTGGTTGGACATGGTCATACAGAAAACATTGCACTGCCCAGAGTGAAAAGAAAGAGTCACCTCCTATTTGGCAATTAGAGCCACATTAGCATATTTAGAAAAATGATCATAACTTTGCAAATGATACACGTTTAAAAAAAAAACAAACCACACTGTAATTATCAGCAGCAAAGCGCCTATTAGATTAGTTAGGAAATAGGGAATTAATAAACTGGGTGCAGAGCCTCTTTAAATGTAGGGTCCGGCATCTGATTAGTGACAGAGCAGTGGAGTACGGCATAATCACGATATGACTGCAATTAAACTTCTTTGTTACCTAGCACAAGCGTATTACCTTATTTTTATCGCTTCACGGAGGCAGAAAATTCAAGACGTAGTCGGCAGGATTTGAACCTGCGCGGGGAGTCCCCAATGGATTTCTAGTCCATCGCCTTAACCACTCGCCCACGACTACAGATAAAAAAAACTCTGCCCCAAGACCCTGCTGAGCTCAGTAAGTTTAACATTGGAAGCTCAGAGGTTGCTGCTGTCGAAACTAAAGGCATTAAAAGACAGCCAGACTTTGGGTGCTTACAAAACAGCCAGACTTTGTCTCCAGGACAAAAGTAAGGAGGAATTCTGCATCTTTCAGCTTTGACAATAGCCTCCTTTGCTTCCTTTTAAATGCGCAGGAAGTCAGCATGGGACAGATTAGCTGCTGGGACCTCAGATAAAGTTGGGACTGATAGAGCAACTTTCGGATGTTGCCAATAGACCAGAAAGAAAGGAGAAGATTACGTAGATTCCCCAGTATAATTATTATAGGCAAATTGTGGCCACGGAAGGAGATTAGTCCAATCATCTTGCAAGGGAGAAATGAATTTTCTGAGGACGTTTTCTAATACCTGGTTTATTAATTTAAAAGTTATGAGCTTTTTTTCTAAATATGGAAAGGAGCCTTTATTAGACAACTGGGAGGGAGGTAACACCAGCGATTCTCCTGAGGTGGAGCTATCTCACAGCCTCTGACACTGTCCAATCGGCATGAAGTTGCTTCACAGTGTAAATGACTAAAGCTGGAGGGAAGGGGGATCAATTCAAACAGCCATATCTCGGGCTGGGGACTACCTAGAACAGTGGTTCTGGTGGCATATGAAAGAGGAGATTCTAGTCTTTCATATGACACCAGGACCGCAGTTCTAGCTGTGCGAGAACCCGAGATATGGTCAGTTAAACACACAAGTGGTTATAGAAGCTGTATTCTATATGATCACGTTGTGTTTTGCTGGGACGGGAAGGGGTAGAATGTATGGTGGTTGGACATGGTCATACAGAAAACATTGCACTGCCCAGAGTGAAAAGAAAGAGTCACCTCCTATTTGGCAATTAGAGCCACATTAGCATATTTAGAAAAATGATCATAACTTTGCAAATGATACACGTTTAAAAAAAAAACAAACCACACTGTAATTATCAGCAGCAAAGCGCCTATTAGATTAGTTAGGAAATAGGGAATTAATAAACTGGGTACAGAGCCTCTTTAAATGTAGGGTCCGGCATCTGATTAGTGACAGAGCAGTGGAGTACGGCATAATCACGATATGACTGCAATTAAACTTCTTTGTTACCTAGCACAAGCGTATTACCTTATTTTTATCGCTTCACGGAGGCAGAAAATTCAAGACGTAGTCGGCAGGATTTGAACCTGCGCGGGGAGTCCCCAATCGATTTCTAGTCCATCGCCTTAACCACTCGGCCACGACTACAGATAAAAAAAAACTCTGCCCCAAGACCCTGCTGAGCTCAGTAAGTTTATCATTGGAAGCTCAGAGGTTGCTGCTGTCGAAACTAAAGGCATTAAAAGACAGCCAGACTTTGGGTGCTTACAAAACAGCCAGACTTTGTCTCCAGGACAAAAGTAAGGAGGAATTCTGCATCTTTCAGCTTTGACAATAGCCTCCTTTGCTTCCTTTTAAATGCGCAGGAAGTCAGCATGGGACAGATTAGCTGCTGGGACCTCAGATAAAGTTGGGACTGATAGAGCAACTTTCGGATGTTGCCAATAGACCAGAAAGAAAGGAGAAGATTACGTAGATTCCCCAGTATAATTATTATAGGCAAATTGTGGCCACGGAAGGAGATTAGTCCAATCATCTTGCAAGGGAGAAATGAATTTTCTGAGGACGTTTTCTAATACCTGGTTTATTAATTTAAAAGTTATGAGCTTTTTTTCTAAATATGGAAAGGAGCCTTTATTAGACAACTGGGAGGGAGGTAACACCAACGATTCTCCTGAGGTGGAGCTATCTCACAGCCTCTGACACTGTCCAATCGGCATGAAGTTGCTTCACAGTGTAAATGACTAAAGCTGGAGGGAAGGGGGATCAATTCAAACAGCCATATCTCGGGCTGGGGACTACCTAGAACAGTGGTTCTGGTGGCATATGAAAGAGGAGATTCTAGTCTTTCATATGACACCAGGACCGCAGTTCTAGCTGTGCGAGAACCCGAGATATGGTCAGTTAAACACACAAGTGGTTATAGAAGCTGTATTCTATATGATCACGTTGTGTTTTGCTGGGACGGGAAGGGGTAGAATGTATGGTGGTTGGACATGGTCATACAGAAAACATTGCACTGCCCAGAGTGAAAAGAAAGAGTCACCTCCTATTTGGCAATTAGAGCCACATTAGCATATTTAGAAAAATGATCATAACTTTGCAAATGATACACGTTTAAAAAAAAAACAAACCACACTGTAATTATCAGCAGCAAAGCGCCTATTAGATTAGTTAGGAAATAGGGAATTAATAAACTGGGTGCAGAGCCTCTTTAAATGTAGGGTCCGGCATCTGATTAGTGACAGAGCAGTGGAGTACGGCATAATCACGATATGACTGCAATTAAACTTCTTTGTTACCTAGCACAAGCGTATTACCTTATTTTTATCGCTTCACGGAGGCAGAAAATTCAAGACGTAGTCGGCAGGATTTGAACCTGCGCGGGGAGTCCCCAATGGATTTCTAGTCCATCGCCTTAACCACTCGCCCACGACTACAGATAAAAAAAACTCTGCCCCAAGACCCTGCTGAGCTCAGTAAGTTTAACATTGGAAGCTCAGAGGTTGCTGCTGTCGAAACTAAAGGCATTAAAAGACAGCCAGACTTTGGGTGCTTACAAAACAGCCAGACTTTGTCTCCAGGACAAAAGTAAGGAGGAATTCTGCATCTTTCAGCTTTGACAATAGCCTCCTTTGCTTCCTTTTAAATGCGCAGGAAGTCAGCATGGGACAGATTAGCTGCTGGGACCTCAGATAAAGTTGGGACTGATAGAGCAACTTTCGGATGTTGCCAATAGACCAGAAAGAAAGGAGAAGATTACGTAGATTCCCCAGTATAATTATTATAGGCAAATTGTGGCCACGGAAGGAGATTAGTCCAATCATCTTGCAAGGGAGAAATGAATTTTCTGAGGACGTTTTCTAATACCTGGTTTATTAATTTAAAAGTTATGAGCTTTTTTTCTAAATATGGAAAGGAGCCTTTATTAGACAACTGGGAGGGAGGTAACACCAGCGATTCTCCTGAGGTGGAGCTATCTCACAGCCTCTGACACTGTCCAATCGGCATGAAGTTGCTTCACAGTGTAAATGACTAAAGCTGGAGGGAAGGGGGATCAATTCAAACAGCCATATCTCGGGCTGGGGACTACCTAGAACAGTGGTTCTGGTGGCATATGAAAGAGGAGATTCTAGTCTTTCATATGACACCAGGACCGCAGTTCTAGCTGTGCGAGAACCCGAGATATGGTCAGTTAAACACACAAGTGGTTATAGAAGCTGTATTCTATATGATCACGTTGTGTTTTGCTGGGACGGGAAGGGGTAGAATGTATGGTGGTTGGACATGGTCATACAGAAAACATTGCACTGCCCAGAGTGAAAAGAAAGAGTCACCTCCTATTTGGCAATTAGAGCCACATTAGCATATTTAGAAAAATGATCATAACTTTGCAAATGATACACGTTTAAAAAAAAAACAAACCACACTGTAATTATCAGCAGCAAAGCGCCTATTAGATTAGTTAGGAAATAGGGAATTAATAAACTGGGTACAGAGCCTCTTTAAATGTAGGGTCCGGCATCTGATTAGTGACAGAGCAGTGGAGTACGGCATAATCACGATATGACTGCAATTAAACTTCTTTGTTACCTAGCACAAGCGTATTACCTTATTTTTATCGCTTCACGGAGGCAGAAAATTCAAGACGTAGTCGGCAGGATTTGAACCTGCGCGGGGAGTCCCCAATCGATTTCTAGTCCATCGCCTTAACCACTCGGCCACGACTACAGATAAAAAAAAACTCTGCCCCAAGACCCTGCTGAGCTCAGTAAGTTTATCATTGGAAGCTCAGAGGTTGCTGCTGTCGAAACTAAAGGCATTAAAAGACAGCCAGACTTTGGGTGCTTACAAAACAGCCAGACTTTGTCTCCAGGACAAAAGTAAGGAGGAATTCTGCATCTTTCAGCTTTGACAATAGCCTCCTTTGCTTCCTTTTAAATGCGCAGGAAGTCAGCATGGGACAGATTAGCTGCTGGGACCTCAGATAAAGTTGGGACTGATAGAGCAACTTTCGGATGTTGCCAATAGACCAGAAAGAAAGGAGAAGATTACGTAGATTCCCCAGTATAATTATTATAGGCAAATTGTGGCCACGGAAGGAGATTAGTCCAATCATCTTGCAAGGGAGAAATGAATTTTCTGAGGACGTTTTCTAATACCTGGTTTATTAATTTAAAAGTTATGAGCTTTTTTTCTAAATATGGAAAGGAGCCTTTATTAGACAACTGGGAGGGAGGTAACACCAGCGATTCTCCTGAGGTGGAGCTATCTCACAGCCTCTGACACTGTCCAATCGGCATGAAGTTGCTTCACAGTGTAAATGACTAAAGCTGGAGGGAAGGGGGATCAATTCAAACAGCCATATCTCGGGCTGGGGACTACCTAGAACAGTGGTTCTGGTGGCATATGAAAGAGGAGATTCTAGTCTTTCATATGACACCAGGACCGCAGTTCTAGCTGTGCGAGAACCCGAGATATCGTCAGTTAAACACACAAGTGGTTATAGAAGCTGTATTCTATATGATCACGTTGTGTTTTGCTGGGACGGGAAGGGGTAGAATGTATGGTGGTTGGACATGGTCATATAGAAAACATTGCACTGCCCAGAGTGAAAAGAAAGAGTCACCTCCTATTTGGCAATTAGAGCCACATTAGCATATTTAGAAAAATGATCATAACTTTGTAAATGATACACGTTTAAAAAAAAAACAAACCACACTGTAATTATCAGCAGCAAAGCGCCTATTAGATTAGTTAGGAAATAGGGAATTAATAAACTGGGTACAGAGCCTCTTTAAATGTAGGGTCCGGCATCTGATTAGTGACAGAGCAGTGGAGTACGGCATAATCACGATATGACTGCAATTAAACTTCTTTGTTACCTAGCACAAGCGTATTACCTTATTTTTATCGCTTCACGGAGGCAGAAAATTCAAGACGTAGTCGGCAGGATTTGAACCTGCGCGGGGAGTCCCCAATGGATTTCTAGTCCATCGCCTTAACCACTCGGCCACGACTACAGATAAAAAAAACTCTGCCCCAAGACCCTGCTGAGCTCAGTAAGTTTATCATTGGAAGCTCAGAGGTTGCTGCTGTCGAAACTAAAGGCATTAAAAGACAGCCAGACTTTGGGTGCTTACAAAACAGCCAGACTTTGTCTCCAGGACAAAAGTAAGGAGGAATTCTGCATCTTTCAGCTTTGACAATAGCCTCCTTTGCTTCCTTTTAAATGCGCAGGAAGTCAGCATGGGACAGATTAGCTGCTGGGACCTCAGATAAAGTTGGGACTG
Organism: Rhinoderma darwinii; assembly: GCF_050947455.1. NCBI lineage: Eukaryota > Metazoa > Chordata > Amphibia > Anura > Rhinodermatidae > Rhinoderma > Rhinoderma darwinii. Next base: position 16,967 of record NW_027464241.1, read on the forward strand.
ATAGAGCAACTTTCGGATGTTGCCAATAGACCAGAAAGAAAGGAGAAGATTACGTAGATTCCCCAGTATAATTATTATAGGCAAATTGTGGCCACGGAAGGAGATTAGTCCAATCATCTTGCAAGGGAGAAATGAATTTTCTGAGGACGTTTTCTAATACCTGGTTTATTAATTTAAAAGTTATGAGCTTTTTTTCTAAATATGGAAAGGAGCCTTTATTAGACAACTGGGAGGGAGGTAACACCAGCGATTCTCCTGAGGTGGAGCTATCTCACAGCCTCTGACACTGTCCAATCGGCATGAAGTTGCTTCACAGTGTAAATGACTAAAGCTGGAGGGAAGGGGGATCAATTCAAACAGCCATATCTCGGGCTGGGGACTACCTAGAACAGTGGTTCTGGTGGCATATGAAAGAGGAGATTCTAGTCTTTCATATGACACCAGGACCGCAGTTCTAGCTGTGCGAGAACCCGAGATATCGTCAGTTAAACACACAAGTGGTTATAGAAGCTGTATTCTATATGATCACGTTGTGTTTTGCTGGGACGGGAAGGGGTAGAATGTATGGTGGTTGGACATGGTCATACAGAAAACATTGCACTGCCCAGAGTGAAAAGAAAGAGTCACCTCCTATTTGGCAATTAGAGCCACATTAGCATATTTAGAAAAATGATCATAACTTTGCAAATGATACACGTTTAAAAAAAAAACAAACCACACTGTAATTATCAGCAGCAAAGCGCCTATTAGATTAGTTAGGAAATAGGGAATTAATAAACTGGGTACAGAGCCTCTTTAAATGTAGGGTCCGGCATCTGATTAGTGACAGAGCAGTGGAGTACGGCATAATCACGATATGACTGCAATTAAACTTCTTTGTTACCTAGCACAAGCGTATTACCTTATTTTTATCGCTTCACGGAGGCAGAAAATTCAAGACGTAGTCGGTAGGATTTGAACCTGCGTGGGGAGACCCCAATGGATTTCTAGTCCATCGCCTTAACCAATCGGCCACGACTACAGATAAAAAAAACCTCTGCCCCAAGACCCTGCTGAGCTCAGTAAGTTTATCATTGGAAGCGCAGAGGTTGCTGCTGTCGAAACTAAAGGCATTAAAAGACAGCCAGACTTTGGGTGCTTACAAAACAGCCAGACTTTGTCTCCAGGACAAAAGTAAGGAGGAATTCTGCATCTTTCAGCTTTGACAATAGCCTCCTTTGCTTCCTTTTAAATGCGCAGGAAGTCAGCATGGGACAGATTAGCTGCTGGGACCTCAGATAAAGTTGGGACTGATAGAGCAACTTTCGGATGTTGCCAATAGACCAGAAAGAAAGGAGAAGATTACGTAGATTCCCCAGTATAATTATTATAGGCAAATTGTGGCCACGGAAGGAGATTAGTCCAATCATCTTGCAAGGGAGAAATGAATTTTCTGAGGACGTTTTCTAATACCTGGTTTATTAATTTAAAAGTTATGAGCTTTTTTTCTAAATATGGAAAGGAGCCTTTATTAGACAACTGGGAGGGAGGTAACACCAGCGATTCTCCTGAGGTGGAGCTATCTCACAGCCTCTGACACTGTCCAATCGGCATGAAGTTGCTTCACAGTGTAAATGACTAAAGCTGGAGGGAAGTGGGATCAATTCAAACAGCCATATCTCGGGCTGGGGACTACCTAGAACAGTGGTTCTGGTGGCATATGAAAGAGGAGATTCTAGTCTTTCATATGACACTAGGACCGCAGTTCTAGCTGTGCGAGAACCCGAGATATCGTCAGTTAAACACACAAGTGGTTATAGAAGCTGTATTCTATATGATCACGTTGTGTTTTGCTGGGACGGGAAGGGGTAGAATGTATGGTGGTTGGACATGGTCATACAGAAAACATTGCACTGCCCAGAGTGAAAAGAAAGAGTCACCTCCTATTTGGCAATTAGAGCCACATTAGCATATTTAGAAAAATGATCATAACTTTGCAAATGATACACGTTTTAAAAAAAAAATCAAACCACACAGTAATTATCAGCAGCAAAGCGCCTATTAGATTAGTTAGGAAATAGGGAATTAATAAACTGGGTACAGAGCCTCTTTAAATGTAGGGTCCGGCATCTGATTAGTGACAGAGCAGTGGAGTACGGCATAATCACGATATGACTGCAATTAAACTTCTTTGTTACCTAGCACAAGCGTATTACCTTATTTTTATCGCTTCACGGAGGAAGAAAATTCAAGACGTAGTCGGCAGGATTTGAGCCTGCGCGGGGAGCCCCAATGGATTTCTAGCCCATCGCCTTAACCACTCGGCCACGACTACAGATAAAAAAAAGTCTGCCCCAAGACCCTGCTGAGCTCAGTAAGTTTATCATTGGAAGCGCAGAGGTTGCTGCTGTCGAAACTAAAGGCATTAAAAGACAGCCAGACTTTGGGTGCTTACAAAACAGCCAGACTTTGTCTCCAGGACAAAAGTAAGGAGGAATTCTGCATCTTTCAGCTTTGACAATAGCCTCCTTTGCTTCCTTTTAAATGCGCAGGAAGTCAGCATGGGACAGATTAGCTGCTGGGACCTCAGATAAAGTTGGGACTGATAGAGCAACTTTCGGATGTTGCCAATAGACCAGAAAGAAAGGAGAAGATTACGTAGATTCCCCAGTATAATTATTATAGGCAAATTGTGGCCACGGAAGGAGATTAGTCCAATCATCTTGCAAGGGAGAAATGAATTTTCTGAGGACGTTTTCTAATACCTGGTTTATTAATTTAAAAGTTATGAGCTTTTTTTCTAAATATGGAAAGGAGCCTTTATTAGACAACTGGGAGGGAGGTAACACCAGCGATTCTCCTGAGGTGGAGCTATCTCACAGCCTCTGACACTGTCCAATCGGCATGAAGTTGCTTCACAGTGTAAATGACTAAAGCTGGAGGGAAGGGGGATCAATTCAAACAGCCATATCTCGGGCTGGGGACTACCTAGAACAGTGGTTCTGGTGGCATATGAAAGAGGAGATTCTAGTCTTTCATATGACACCAGGACCGCAGTTCTAGCTGTGCGAGAACCCGAGATATCGTCAGTTAAACACACAAGTGGTTATAGAAGCTGTATTCTATATGATCACGTTGTGTTTTGCTGGGACGGGAAGGGGTAGAATGTATGGTGGTTGGACATGGTCATACAGAAAACATTGCACTGCCCAGAGTGAAAAGAAAGAGTCACCTCCTATTTGGCAATTAGAGCCACATTAGCATATTTAGAAAAATGATCATAACTTTGCAAATGATACACGTTTAAAAAAAAAACAAACCACACTGTAATTATCAGCAGCAAAGCGCCTATTAGATTAGTTAGGAAATAGGGAATTAATAAACTGGGTACAGAGCCTCTTTAAATGTAGGGTCCGGCATCTGATTAGTGACAGAGCAGTGGAGTACGGCATAATCACGATATGACTGCAATTAAACTTCTTTGTTACCTAGCACAAGCGTATTACCTTATTTTTATCGCTTCACGGAGGCAGAAAATTCAAGACGTAGTCGGTAGGATTTGAACCTGCGTGGGGAGACCCCAATGGATTTCTAGTCCATCGCCTTAACCAATCGGCCACGACTACAGATAAAAAAAACCTCTGCCCCAAGACCCTGCTGAGCTCAGTAAGTTTATCATTGGAAGCGCAGAGGTTGCTGCTGTCGAAACTAAAGGCATTAAAAGACAGCCAGACTTTGGGTGCTTACAAAACAGCCAGACTTTGTCTCCAGGACAAAAGTAAGGAGGAATTCTGCATCTTTCAGCTTTGACAATAGCCTCCTTTGCTTCCTTTTAAATGCGCAGGAAGTCAGCATGGGACAGATTAGCTGCTGGGACCTCAGATAAAGTTGGGACTGATAGAGCAACTTTCGGATGTTGCCAATAGACCAGAAAGAAAGGAGAAGATTACGTAGATTCCCCAGTATAATTATTATAGGCAAATTGTGGCCACGGAAGGAGATTAGTCCAATCATCTTGCAAGGGAGAAATGAATTTTCTGAGGACGTTTTCTAATACCTGGTTTATTAATTTAAAAGTTATGAGCTTTTTTTCTAAATATGGAAAGGAGCCTTTATTAGACAACTGGGAGGGAGGTAACACCAGCGATTCTCCTGAGGTGGAGCTATCTCACAGCCTCTGACACTGTCCAATCGGCATGAAGTTGCTTCACAGTGTAAATGACTAAAGCTGGAGGGAAGTGGGATCAATTCAAACAGCCATATCTCGGGCTGGGGACTACCTAGAACAGTGGTTCTGGTGGCATATGAAAGAGGAGATTCTAGTCTTTCATATGACACTAGGACCGCAGTTCTAGCTGTGCGAGAACCCGAGATATCGTCAGTTAAACACACAAGTGGTTATAGAAGCTGTATTCTATATGATCACGTTGTGTTTTGCTGGGACGGGAAGGGGTAGAATGTATGGTGGTTGGACATGGTCATACAGAAAACATTGCACTGCCCAGAGTGAAAAGAAAGAGTCACCTCCTATTTGGCAATTAGAGCCACATTAGCATATTTAGAAAAATGATCATAACTTTGCAAATGATACACGTTTTAAAAAAAAAATCAAACCACACAGTAATTATCAGCAGCAAAGCGCCTATTAGATTAGTTAGGAAATAGGGAATTAATAAACTGGGTACAGAGCCTCTTTAAATGTAGGGTCCGGCATCTGATTAGTGACAGAGCAGTGGAGTACGGCATAATCACGATATGACTGCAATTAAACTTCTTTGTTACCTAGCACAAGCGTATTACCTTATTTTTATCGCTTCACGGAGGAAGAAAATTCAAGACGTAGTCGGCAGGATTTGAGCCTGCGCGGGGAGCCCCAATGGATTTCTAGCCCATCGCCTTAACCACTCGGCCACGACTACAGATAAAAAAAAGTCTGCCCCAAGACCCTGCTGAGCTCAGTAAGTTTATCATTGGAAGCGCAGAGGTTGCTGCTGTCGAAACTAAAGGCATTAAAAGACAGCCAGACTTTGGGTGCTTACAAAACAGCCAGACTTTGTCTCCAGGACAAAAGTAAGGAGGAATTCTGCATCTTTCAGCTTTGACAATAGCCTCCTTTGCTTCCTTTTAAATGCGCAGGAAGTCAGCATGGGACAGATTAGCTGCTGGGACCTCAGATAAAGTTGGGACTGATAGAGCAACTTTCGGATGTTGCCAATAGACCAGAAAGAAAGGAGAAGATTACGTAGATTCCCCAGTATAATTATTATAGGCAAATTCTGGCCACGGAAGGAGATTAGTCCAATCATCTTGCAAGGGAGAAATGAATTTTTTGAGGACGTTTTCTAATACCTGGTTTATTAATTTAAAAGTTATGAGCTTTTTTTCTAAATATGGAAAGGAGCCTTTATTAGACAACTGGGAGGGAGGTAACACCAGCGATTCTCCTGAGGTGGAGCTATCTCACAGCCTCTGACACTGTCCAATCGGCATGAAGTTGCTTCACAGTGTAAATGACTAAAGCTGGAGGGAAGGGGGATCAATTCAAACAGCCATAT
>NW_027464241.1:57500-60000 GCF_050947455.1 Rhinoderma darwinii
CAGCAAAGCGCCTATTAGATTAGTTAGGAAATAGGGAATTAATAAACTGGGTACAGAGCCTCTTTAACCCCTATCCGCACCAGGACGTAACTGTACGTCGTTGCGGGAAGTTACTTCCCGCACGAGGACGTACAGTTACTGAGTTAATCCCGGTGCACACTGTCGGCGACAGTGTGCACCGGGAATCGGGAGGTCAGCTGTCGCCGACAGCTGACACTCCCCTCTTGCCGGCCAGCGGTCCTTTGCCGCTGATTTCGGCGCATTAACCCCTTAAATTCGGCGATCGGGTGCAATCGCCGAATTTTAGGGGTTTCTAACATATCGGCAGACCCCCGTCCGAAATCGCGGGGTCTGCCGATAGTTAGTATGGCAAACGGAAGCCAAACAATGGCTTCCGGGTCTGCCATGGATGGAAGCCCATCAGGACCAACCTTCGGCTGGTCCTGATAGGCTTCCTGTCAGAGTGACAGAAAGTCACTGTGTCGTTCCCGATGCACACTGTCGGCGACAGTGTGCATCGGGAACTTGGAGATCAGCTGTCCCCGACAGCTGACACTCTCCAGTGTTGCCGATCAGCGGCTCATCGCCGCTGATTTCGGCAATTAACCCGTTACATGCGGGGCTCGATTGCGATCTCCGCATGTAGCGGGTTTGTAGCGCATCAGCAGCCCCCATGCAATCGTGGGGGCTTCTGATGCTTGTGATGGCACCCGGGGGCCAGACAACGGCCCCCAGGTCTGCCATGTATGTCAGCCTATGAGGATCAGCCTCTGCTGATCCTCGTAGACCAACTGTCAGAGTGACTGTGACGTCACACTGACATTTGGAATACGTTACACTACCTAGGTAGTGTAATGTATTCTAGCAGCGATCAGAGCTGCAGGTCAAAAAAAGAAAGTGTAAAAAGTAAAAGAAAAGTTAATAAACAAAAATATAAAGTGTAAAAAGTAAAAAAAAGTTTATAAAAATGTTTTATAAAAGTGTAAAAATAAAAGGTTTTGTTTTCCTATAATAAGTCATTTATTATAGGGAAAAAATGAAAACGTTAAAAAAAAGTACACATATTTGGTATCGCCGCATTCGTAACGACCCAATCTATGAAACTATAATGTTAATTTTTCCGCACGGTGAACGCCGCAAACAAAATAAACGGAAAACTGTCAGCGTCGCTATTTTTTGCTCACCACCCCTCCCAAGATAGAGAATAAAAAGTGATCAAAAAGTCGCATTTACCCCAAAATGGTACCAATAAAAACTACAACCCGTCCCGCAAAAAACAAGACCTCCCACAGCTTTTTTGACGAAAAAATAAAAACGTTACGGCTCAAAATAGCGTGTCCCAGAAAATAAATTATTTTATAGAAACGTAATTTTATTGTGCAAACGCTGCAAAACTTAAAAAAATCTATACACATATGGTATCGCCATAATCGTACCGACCGGCAGAATAAATTAAAACGTAATTTATTGCGCACGGTGAACGCTGTAAGAAATAAAGAATTTAAAGCGCCAAAATCGCTGTTTTTTGGTCACCTTAGCTCTACAAAAGATCCTGAGGGGCCAAAATGCTCACTATACAGCTAGAAAAATTCCTTGAGGGGTGTAGATTCCAAAATGGGGTCACTTTTGGGGGTTTCCACTGTTTTGGTCCCTCCGGGGCGTTGCAAACCCGACATGGCACTGAAAACCAATCCAGCAAAATCTGCGCTCCAAAATCCAAAAGGCGCTCCCTCCCTTCTGAGCCCTGCTGTGGGTCCAAACATCAGTTTACGACCACATATGGGGTATTGCCGTAATCGGGAGAAATTGCTTTACAAATTTTGGGGTGCTTTTTCTCCTTTATTCCTTGTAAAAATGAAAAAATTCTATGTTTCCACAGAAAAATAGGTGATTTTCATCTTCACAGACTAATTCCACTAAATTCTGCAAAAAAACTGTGGGGTCAATATGCTAACTATACCCATAGAAAAATGCCTTGAGGGGTGTAGTTTCCAAAATGGGGTCACTTTGGGGGGGTTTCGACTGTTTAGGTACTACAAGACCTCCTCAAACCTGACATGGTGCCTAAAATATATTCCTAAAAAAAGGAGGCCCCAAAATCCTCTAGGTGCTCCTTTGCTTCTGAGGCCGGTATTTCAGTCCATTACCGCACTAGGGCCACATGTTGGATATTTCTAAAATCTGCAGAATCTGGGCAATAAATATTGAGTTGCGTTTCTCTGGTAATACCTTCTGTGTTACAGATTTTTTTTTATTACAAATGAATTTCGGCAAAAAAAATGAAATTCGTAAATTTCACCTCTACTTTGCCTTAATTCCTGTGAAACGCCTAAAGGGTTAAAATATTTTCTGAATGTGGTTTTGAATACCTTGAGGGGTACAGTTTTCAAAATGGGGTGATTTATGGGGACTTTCTAATATATAAGGCCCTCAAAGCCACTTCAGAACTGAACTGGTCCCTGAAAAAATAGCCTTTTGAAATTTTATTGAAAATATGAGA
>NW_027464241.1:97500-105000 GCF_050947455.1 Rhinoderma darwinii
CTTTGACAATAGCCTCCATTGCTTCCTTTTAAATGCGCAGAAAGTCAGCATGGGACAGATTAGCTGCTGGGACCTCAGATAAAGTTGGGACTGATAGAGCAACTTTCGGATGTTGCCAATAGACCAGAAAGAAAGGAGAAGATTACGTAGATTCCCCAGTATAATTATTATAGGCAAATTCTGGCCACGGAAGGAGATTAGTCCAATCATCTTGCAAGGGAGAAATGAATTTTCTGAGGACGTTTTCTAATACCTGGTTTATTAATTTAAAAGTTATGAGCTTTTTTTCTAAATATGGAAAGGAGCCTTTATTAGACAACTGGGAGCGAGGTAACACCAGCGATTCTCCTGAGGTGGAGCTATCTCACAGCCTCTGACACTGTCCAATCGGCATGAAGTTGCTTCACAGTGTAAATGACTAAAGCTGGAGGGAAGTGGGATCAATTCAAACAGCCATATCTCGGGCTGGGGACTACCTGGAACAGTGGTTCTGGTGGCATATGAAAGAGGAGATTCTAGTCTTTCATATGACACCAGGACCGCAGTTCTAGCTGTGCGAGAACCCGAGATATGGTCAGTTAAACACACAAGTGGTTATAGAAGCTGTATTCTATATGATCACGTTGTGTTTTGCTGGGACGGGAAGGGGTAGAATGTATGGTGGTTGGACATGGTCATACAGAAAACATTGCACTGCCCAGAGTGAAAAGAAAGAGTCACCTCCTATTTGGCAATTAGAGCCACATTAGCATATTTAGAAAAATGATCATAACTTTGCAAATGATACACGTTTTAAAAAAAAATCAAACCACACTGTAATTATCAGCAGCAAAGCGCCTATTAGATTAGTTAGGAAATAGGGAATTAATAAACTGGGTACAGAGCCTCTTTAAATGTAGGGTCCGGCATCTGATTAGTGACAGAGCAGTGGAGTACGGCATAATCACGATATGACTGCAATTAAACTTCTTTGTTACCTAGCACAAGCGTATTACCTTATTTTTATCGCTTCACGGAGGCAGAAAATTCAAGACGTAGTCGGCAGGATTTGAAACTCCGCGGGGAGACCCCAATGGATTTTTAGTCCATCGCCTTAATCACTCGGCCACGACTACAGATAAAAAAAACTCTGCCCCAAGACCCTGCTGAGCTCAGTAAGTTTATCATTGGAAGCGCAGAGGTTGCTGCTGTCGAAACTAAAGGCATTAAAAGACAGCCAGACTTTGGATGCTTACAAAACAGCCAGACTTTGTCTCCAGGACAAAAGTAAGGAGGAATTCTGCATCTTTCAGCTTTGACAATAGCCTCCATTGCTTCCTTTTAAATGCGCAGAAAGTCAGCATGGGACAGATTAGCTGCTGGGACCTCAGATAAAGTTGGGACTGATAGAGCAACTTTCGGATGTTGCCAATAGACCAGAAAGAAAGGAGAAGATTACGTAGATTCCCCAGTATAATTATTATAGGCAAATTCTGGCCACGGAAGGAGATTAGTCCAATCATCTTGCAAGGGAGAAATGAATTTTCTGAGGACGTTTTCTAATACCTGGTTTATTAATTTAAAAGTTATGAGCTTTTTTTCTAAATATGGAAAGGAGCCTTTATTAGACAACTGGGAGCGAGGTAACACCAGCGATTCTCCTGAGGTGGAGCTATCTCACAGCCTCTGACACTGTCCAATCGGCATGAAGTTGCTTCACAGTGTAAATGACTAAAGCTGGAGGGAAGGGGGATCAATTCAAACAGCCATATCTCGGGCTGGGGACTACCTAGAACAGTGGTTCTGGTGGCATATGAAAGAGGAGATTCTAGTCTTTCATATGACACCAGGACCGCAGTTCTAGCTGTGCGAGAACCCGAGATATGGACAGTTAAACACACAAGTGGTTATAGAAGCTGTATTCTATATGATCACGTTGTGTTTTGCTGGGACGGGAAGGGGTAGAATGTATGGTGGTTGGACATGGTCATACAGAAAACATTGCACTGCCTAGAGTGAAAAGAAAGAGTCATCTCCTATTTGGCAATTAGAGCCACATTAGCATATTTAGAAAAATGATCATAACTTTGCAAATGATACACGTTTTAAAAAAAAAAATCAAACCACACAGTAATTATCAGCAGCAAAGCGCCTATTAGATTAGTTAGGAAATAGGGAATTAATAAACTGGGTACAGAGCCTCTTTAAATGTAGGGTCCGGCATCTGATTAGTGACAGAGCAGTGGAGTACGGCATAATCACGATATGACTGCAATTAAACTTCTTTGTTACCTAGCACAAGCGTATTACCTTATTTTTATCGCTTCACGGAGGCAGAAAATTCAAGACGTAGTCGGCAGGATTTGAAACTCCGCGGGGAGACCCCAATGGATTTCTAGTCCATCGCCTTAATCACTCGGCCACGACTACAGATAAAAAAAAGTCTGCCCCAAGACCCTGCTGAGCTCAGTAAGTTTATCATTGGAAGCGCAGAGGTTGCTGCTGTCGAAACTAAAGGCATTAAAAGACAGCCAGACTTTGGGTGCTTACAAAACAGCCAGACTTTGTCTCCAGGACAAAAGTAAGGAGGAATTCTGCATCTTTCAGCTTTGACAATAGCCTCCTTTGCTCCCTTTTAAATGCGCAGGAAGTCAGCATGGGACAGATTAGCTGCTGGGACCTCAGATAAAGTTGGGACTGATAGAGCAACTTTCGGATGTCGCCAATAGACCAGAAAGAAAGGAGAAGATTACGTAGATTCCCCAGTATAATTATTATAGGCAAATTCTGGCCACGGAAGGAGATTAGTCCAATCATCTTGCAAGGGAGAAATGAATTTTCTGAGGACGTTTTCTAATACCTGGTTTATTAATTTAAAAGTTATGAGCTTTTTTTCTAAATATGGAAAGGAGCCTTTATTAGACAACTGGGAGGGAGGTAACACCAGCGATTCTCCTGAGGTGGAGCTATCTCACAGCCTCTGACACTGTCCAATCGGCATGAAGTTGCTTCACAGTGTAAATGACTAAAGCTGGAGGGAAGGGGGATCAATTCAAACAGCCATATCTCGGGCTGGGGACTACCTAGAACAGTGGTTCTGGTGGCATATGAAAGAGGAGATTCTAGTCTTTCATATGACACCAGGAACGCAGTTCTAGCTGTGTGAGAACCCGAGATATGGTCAGTTAAACACACAAGTGGTTATAGAAGCTGTATTCTATATGATCACGTTGTGTTTTGCTGGGACGGGAAGGGGTAGAATGTATGGTGGTTGGACATGGTCATACAGAAAACATTGCACTGCCTAGAGTGAAAAGAAAGAGTCATCTCCTATTTGGCAATTAGAGCCACATTAGCATATTTAGAAAAATGATCATAACTTTGCAAATGATACACGTTTTAAAAAAAAAATCAAACCACACAGTAATTATCAGCAGCAAAGCGCCTATTAGATTAGTTAGGAAATAGGGAATTAATAAACTGGGTACAGAGCCTCTTTAAATGTAGGGTCCGGCATCTGATTAGTGACAGAGCAGTGGAGTACGGCATAATCACGATATGACTGCAATTAAACTTCTTTGTTACCTAGCACAAGCGTATTACCTTATTTTTATCGCTTCACGGAGGCAGAAAATTCAAGACGTAGTCGGCAGGATTTGAAACTCCGCGGGGAGACCCCAATGGATTTCTAGTCCATCGCCTTAATCACTCGGCCACGACTACAGATAAAAAAAAGTCTGCCCCAAGACCCTGCTGAGCTCAGTAAGTTTATCATTGGAAGCGCAGAGGTTGCTGCTGTCGAAACTAAAGGCATTAAAAGACAGCCAGACTTTGGGTGCTTACAAAACAGCCAGACTTTGTCTCCAGGACAAAAGTAAGGAGGAATTCTGCATCTTTCAGCTTTGACAATAGCCTCCTTTGCTCCCTTTTAAATGCGCAGGAAGTCAGCATGGGACAGATTAGCTGCTGGGACCTCAGATAAAGTTGGGACTGATAGAGCAACTTTCGGATGTCGCCAATAGACCAGAAAGAAAGGAGAAGATTACGTAGATTCCCCAGTATAATTATTATAGGCAAATTCTGGCCACGGAAGGAGATTAGTCCAATCATCTTGCAAGGGAGAAATGAATTTTCTGAGGACGTTTTCTAATACCTGGTTTATTAATTTAAAAGTTATGAGCTTTTTTTCTAAATATGGAAAGGAGCCTTTATTAGACAACTGGGAGGGAGGTAACACCAGCGATTCTCCTGAGGTGGAGCTATCTCACAGCCTCTGACACTGTCCAATCGGCATGAAGTTGCTTCACAGTGTAAATGACTAAAGCTGGAGGGAAGGGGGATCAATTCAAACAGCCATATCTCGGGCTGGGGACTACCTAGAACAGTGGTTCTGGTGGCATATGAAAGAGGAGATTCTAGTCTTTCATATGACACCAGGACCGCAGTTCTAGCTGTGCGAGAACCCGAGATATGGTCAGTTAAACACACAAGTGGTTATAGAAGCTGTATTCTATATGATCACGTTGTGTTTTGCTGGGACGGGAAGGGGTAGAATGTATGGTGGTTGGACATGGTCATACAGAAAACATTGCACTGCCTAGAGTGAAAAGAAAGAGTCATCTCCTATTTGGCAATTAGAGCCACATTAGCATATTTAGAAAAATGATCATAACTTTGCAAATGATACACGTTTTAAAAAAAAAATCAAACCACACAGTAATTATCAGCAGCAAAGCGCCTATTAGATTAGTTAGGAAATAGGGAATTAATAAACTGGGTACAGAGCCTCTTTAAATGTAGGGTCCGGCATCTGATTAGTGACAGAGCAGTGGAGTACGGCATAATCACGATATGACTGCAATTAAACTTCTTTGTTACCTAGCACAAGCGTATTACCTTATTTTTATCGCTTCACGGAGGCAGAAAATTCAAGACGTAGTCGGCAGGATTTGAAACTCCGCGGGGAGACCCCAATGGATTTCTAGTCCATCGCCTTAATCACTCGGCCACGACTACAGATAAAAAAAAGTCTGCCCCAAGACCCTGCTGAGCTCAGTAAGTTTATCATTGGAAGCGCAGAGGTTGCTGCTGTCGAAACTAAAGGCATTAAAAGACAGCCAGACTTTGGGTGCTTACAAAACAGCCAGACTTTGTCTCCAGGACAAAAGTAAGGAGGAATTCTGCATCTTTCAGCTTTGACAATAGCCTCCTTTGCTCCCTTTTAAATGCGCAGGAAGTCAGCATGGGACAGATTAGCTGCTGGGACCTCAGATAAAGTTGGGACTGATAGAGCAACTTTCGGATGTCGCCAATAGACCAGAAAGAAAGGAGAAGATTACGTAGATTCCCCAGTATAATTATTATAGGCAAATTCTGGCCACGGAAGGAGATTAGTCCAATCATCTTGCAAGGGAGAAATGAATTTTCTGAGGACGTTTTCTAATACCTGGTTTATTAATTTAAAAGTTATGAGCTTTTTTTCTAAATATGGAAAGGAGCCTTTATTAGACAACTGGGAGGGAGGTAACACCAGCGATTCTCCTGAGGTGGAGCTATCTCACAGCCTCTGACACTGTCCAATCGGCATGAAGTTGCTTCACAGTGTAAATGACTAAAGCTGGAGGGAAGGAGGATCAATTCAAACAGCCATATCTCGGGCTGGGGACTACCTAGAACAGTGGTTCTGGTGGCATATGAAAGAGGAGATTCTAGTCTTTCATATGACACCAGGACCGCAGTTCTAGCTGTGCGAGAACCCGAGATATGGTCAGTTAAACACACAAGTGGTTATAGAAGCTGTATTCTATATGATCACGTTGTGTTTTGCTGGGACGGGAAGGGGTAGAATGTATGGTGGTTGGACATGGTCATACAGAAAACATTGCACTGCCTAGAGTGAAAAGAAAGAGTCATCTCCTATTTGGCAATTAGAGCCACATTAGCATATTTAGAAAAATGATCATAACTTTGCAAATGATACACGTTTTTAAAAAAAAATCAAACCACACAGTAATTATCAGCAGCAAAGCGCCTATTAGATTAGTTAGGAAATAGGGAATTAATAAACTGGGTACAGAGCCTCTTTAAATGTAGGGTCCGGCATCTGATTAGTGACAGAGCAGTGGAGTACGGCATAATCACGATATGACTGCAATTAAACTTCTTTGTTACCTAGCACAAACGTATTACCTTATTTTTATCGCTTCACGGAGGCAGAAAATTCAAGACGTAGTCGGCAGGATTTGAAACTCCGCGGGGAGACCCCAATGGATTTCTAGTCCATCGCCTTAATCACTCGGCCACGACTACAGATAAAAAAAAGTCTGCCCCAAGACCCTGCTGAGCTCAGTAAGTTTATCATTGGAAGCGCAGAGGTTGCTGCTGTCGAAACTAAAGGCATTAAAAGACAGCCAGACTTTGGGTGCTTACAAAACAGCCAGACTTTGTCTCCAGGACAAAAGTAAGGAGGAATTCTGCATCTTTCAGCTTTGACAATAGCCTCCTTTGCTCCCTTTTAAATGCGCAGGAAGTCAGCATGGGACAGATTAGCTGCTGGGACCTCAGATAAAGTTGGGACTGATAGAGCAACTTTCGGATGTCGCCAATAGACCAGAAAGAAAGGAGAAGATTACGTAGATTCCCCAGTATAATTATTATAGGCAAATTCTGGCCACGGAAGGAGATTAGTCCAATCATCTTGCAAGGGAGAAATGAATTTTCTGAGGACGTTTTCTAATACCTGGTTTATTAATTTAAAAGTTATGAGCTTTTTTTCTAAATATGGAAAGGAGCCTTTATTAGACAACTGGGAGGGAGGTAACACCAGCGATTCTCCTGAGGTGGAGCTATCTCACAGCCTCTGACACTGTCCAATCGGCATGAAGTTGCTTCACAGTGTAAATGACTAAAGCTGGAGGGAAGGGGGATCAATTCAAACAGCCATATCTCGGGCTGGGGACTACCTAGAACAGTGGTTCTGGTGGCATATGAAAGAGGAGATTCTAGTCTTTCATATGACACCAGGACCGCAGTTCTAGCTGTGCGAAAACCCGAGATATGGTCAGTTAAACACACAAGTGGTTATAGAAGCTGTATTCTATATGATCACGTTGTGTTTTGCTGGGACGGGAAGGGGTAGAATGTATGGTGGTTGGACATGGTCATACAGAAAACATTGCACTGCCTAGAGTGAAAAGAAAGAGTCATCTCCTATTTGGCAATTAGAGCCACATTAGCATATTTAGAAAAATGATCATAACTTTGCAAATGATACACGTTTTTAAAAAAAAATCAAACCACACAGTAATTATCAGCAGCAAAGCGCCTATTAGATTAGTTAGGAAATAGGGAATTAATAAACTGGGTACAGAGCCTCTTTAAATGTAGGGTCCGGCATCTGATTAGTGACAGAGCAGTGGAGTACGGCATAATCACGATATGACTGCAATTAAACTTCTTTGTTACCTAGCACAAACGTATTACCTTATTTTTATCGCTTCACGGAGGCAGAAAATTCAAGAC